>NC_071978.1:2733537-2786950 GCF_026283585.1 Hylaeus volcanicus | reverse complement strand
ATCATTCGCCCTCGAATGTCCGTTTTCTCGGGTTTCGCGTCTCAACACAGTGCGCGCCGCACCCTCTTTCGCGAGTGTACTCCCCTCTCTCTTTCTCTCTCGGGTTTCGCGTCTCAACAACAGTGCGCGCCGCGCCCTCTTTCGCGAGTGTACTCCCCTCTCTCTTTCTGGAACGTTGTTCTCTCTCGACGCCTCATTGTTGCCCGCTCCACCGTCCTTCGCGTGGCATTGTTGTTCATCGTGACTCATCGTCACTGGCCGGTCCTCTGCCGCTGTAACCCCCCATCCCGGACGAGTCCCCATATGTAGGAGTCTAAACGAAAAATAAGGCACGGGGATTCGAAGCCACGATCCTCGGATCCACAGTCGACCGCTTTACCTACGCGACCAATCCCGTACCTGTTCTTATTTGACTCCTTATTGTTGGGTATTGTTGGGAGGCGCGGACACTACAATAGTGTATTGATTCTTTAGGATACTTAAATAAACTCTCTACTAACGCGTTTCAAAAATGTTGAAACTTTGCATTCCTGTAGCTCCGAAGTTACGCAAGATAAATTCACAACTAAGCCGTCGTTAAAAGCGTTGATGCCTCCCCTTTCAAGTGGTTTTTTGTTTCATATCGATTCGACTTTGCGTTCCAAAGATATCGTCGATCGAAGGAAGGCGTATTTTCTTCGAGTTTCACTATCTCCCTCGTGCTCGCACACTCGGACCTCTCTCTCTCGCACGTGCGTGAGCGACCTACCTCGACTCGCGCTTAAGGATGGGTCAGTGACGCGTGGTGCTGAGTCAGCGTTTTTTTTCCTGTTTACTATTGCTACTGGTAGAGCGTACGCATTTCCAAGAAATACAGCGGTCCGATTTTTCTGAGAATTTCGTCGAGGAACCATTTGAGATGACGACTTCTAACGAAATGCATTCTTCAGGCCATCGTTTTCCCTAGCCACTGAATGCACTATTAAATGCGTAACGTTATTAAAAGACCACGCAATAGCTTGTGACTCCATGTTTCCCAAATGAGTTGCGCTAACGCCACGAATTCCATGAATGTCCTGTTTTATCAAAATATTTATTAGTACAATATAATATTTAATAGTCTACATATTTTCTAAAGGATTCAGTGGTCAACCGACGCATTTGATCGGACACAACCATCGCGGTGCGTCAATGTTCGCGCATCGATCTCACCACACGCAGTCTTAAGCGACGCGGCTTCGATGGAAATTTCGCTAATGCTTTATGAAAATTATGTAAATTATGAGGACGTGGCGCGATTAACTTTGCGAATGACTCGACTCCAACGGAAACTCGACGTCATTTTTACCGGCGATTTTAACGTTTTATCGAGAAGCCAGCATCTGGGTTATGACAATGCAAGCTGATCCATTGTAAAATTTAGTCCTGCGAAAGACTAGACAGAAGCATTCTCTGTTTTGTATCCTCTCGAGCGATTAGGCAAGTAATATCTTTGGAAAACCAATAACAGCGACCTTTTTCGACGATTCTTCGGGTTCCATTTTAGTCAGGTGTGGTTCTCGTCGATTCGATAATCTACGAACTTTGCGAAACCGGAGCGAATCCGATGATTTAAGGTCCACCTATGTCGAACTCGCGCCACCGTCGCGTAGAACGTCGATCTTCCAGTTGTTTTAAGAGCTTCTTAAAGGAGAAATGGTATCCATTCGTCTTCGACGAGTTTTTGCGGTCTCCAGTTCCCATCGTTCGTTCGTGGATTTCGTCTTTCAGAAAAGAATCACGAGTGCCACTCTTATCGTGGAGTCGTTCTTCTACTCTTGGACTGACGAGACTTAACCCTTTGACTGTGGAACGATTTTTGTTGGAAATTTTAATTGTTCCCGCCCGTCGAGAAAAGAATCGACGAAACATTAACATTAGTGTAGAAATGAATTTTTAGGTATTTCAAGCAAAATAAATAATGATATAACAAAATTTTATTGCACGCTCGGAGCCTTATTACTCGACGTGGAAGCGATATAAATAAACAAGATCGAAGGTCTGGCGCGTCGAGAATATCCCGAGCGTTCCGTCTGGTGAAAGAGACTTTTATCTTCCCTCTCGTTACCCAAACGGCGTCAGGGTATGAACGGAGGGAGTCGAAGGCGAATTCGGGTCGTCCCCGACGAGCTGGAACCTGGAATCGAAATGCCTGATATTCGCTCGCCCTTCTAGGCGGTTCCGTATCCGGTAAATCTCGGTGAACGTAGAATCGGGCCGTAATGAATTCCTGAATAGGCGGAATATATACGCGGAAGTAAGTCCGATTCACGTGCATCGCGCTCAGAGACCACGTCGGATATTAGACCAGGACGCGCTGCCTGTTGACAGTCTGAATAAACAGCGTCTCGGCGATCAACAACGTCGCACCGTGCTGATTCATGGTCAGCCCTAGCAAATAGAAGGACAATAAATATCGGTCCTGGCTTCGGAACCCCCGGATCCCACGTCCGTTTGCAATGACCATCGATCGGATTCGATGATACCTCAACCCCTGTTCGACGATTCGGTTCGCTTCCAAGGACGCGGGTCGATTAATTTCGAGTCGTATTGTCACTGTTCCGGCACCCGCGCCGACGAATTCTTCGCGAATCTCGCCAGCTCGTAAATCTCGATACGCGACTGTCGTCCACGCGCGCCAATCAATCGCGACCATCTAATTAACGGGGTAAGATTGGTTAGAATCGATGGAACGAATTGTTGGCTCAACTGGGGATGTCATCTTTTACTATCAGGAATGCTGGTGCTATGGAAATTTGACGTGTCTAGGAATAAAGATCGCCGCAGATCCTTTACTTCGGGAATAGAAGTGGAAGAGAATTTAATTCGAAAATTCCTTGCCTTGAGAGCTGGCGAAAACGCGTCGATGGGCAATTTAAAAGCTCCTTGCTACCTCGGGTGTCGTTGAATCGTGGAATGTAGGAACCGCAGAGCGACCCGGGGACAGATTAAATAATCTACTGGTATTAACTAGAAATTTTCATTGAAAAGTCTCGTGAAATACCAGCTCCCATTACGCGCGTATAACAGTACCAGTTAACCGTTTAATCACGCGGCTGGCAAGTCCACGTTGCGGCTGTTAACCATTGTTACGGCTTTAAGTGACTACCGTCAAAACATAGGCGCGTTGTACGTATCCTAATTGAATGTCGCCATAATTAAATTCCCAAAGGAGATGGGTCCAGCGGCACGCACTTTATTGGAGCAATAGGCATTCAGGGACCTCTAGTGCGTCGGATGCATTCAGCCAGGAATAATGTGGACTGGAAGACAATGTTTAGCATTTAATTACTCTGGAATGATTAAAATATTTCGAACAATTCGGAGAACATCGAGGTGGCTTCCTAAAGGTACATCATCCAATTAAAAATGAAATATTGTTTCCTGTACTAAGAACTCGTTATGCTTTGCACGAAGAATATTCAACGTACAACTTCATGTTAAAAGAAGTCATCGATTATAAGAGCATTGCATAATGTTTCGTTGCATAGAATAAGTACGCTTCATCCACGTGTAATTTTTGAATGCCCCACTCGTCCCGAAACGAGAACGTGAACGCTAAGAGGCTGGAGATGGCGGTCCATACGGGAGACAATTCGCGGAACATTTGTAATTCGCACGTACCCTCGACCGAGGGCGCGCGTGTTTCTGAACGTGCTAAATTACGCGAAAATGTTGCAACGAGTATAACGGCGTGTTGCATGTAACTGCATGACGTGGTTGTGTCCAAACATATGCGCCCGAGTGGCAGCAATAATCGTTAAATGAAATCGTCACCAGGTTCCCAGCGTTGAAAGCATTTATGTCTTGATTAATACGCTCGTCGTCGACTTCTTCCTCTTTGTTTTCCTCCTTCCCCTTTATTCAACCGCCATTGTTCTTCCGATAATGATTGCTCCTTCCTCTTCAGTGTTCCACGGAAATAAGTAAAAGTGATTCGAGTCGTTAAATTCATTCTCCTTGTCAAACTCCAATTCCCACGAATCCGTTCTTATTGGTCGTCGACGATTCTGTCTCTTTCCGCTACGAATATTCATCAACTAGCCGAAAACCAGTACGCGAACTCACATGCTTCAACGACGTAATCATTGTTCATGGTCATGGAACGCATTATAACCAGATGATCCCCGGAGCACGACTAATTAATAATTGTTATTCTATAATTACTCCATGCCTTGCGCGAGTTTCGGGGCCAATTGACATAATATGTTTCACGTGCCACCGTTCCTGGGCCATTTGTACTCATTAAACGCGGGCTGGGACGGGTTTACTAATGCGTCGTTTAGTCGGATAAATCGAGTAATGAGCAATTAGCCTCTGTTGAAGTCTTCAATGAACGTATCGCTAATTGTGTTCGATGTCATACCTGCGTGGAACAATTCATTTGGCCAAAATCGTTTTTGCGCTAGTGTGGAACGCGCTATTATGACGCGCTATGGGACGTTATTATTTTCTTTGACACTCCAATTTTATGAAATTGCAAACTCCGAAAATTTGCCTTATTAACCCGACGTTACCAGCTGCGATTATATGATAAGAGAATTCATTTTATGGCGGAGAGGATTGTAAGAGGCAAGGAAATTCTCATCGGCGGCCTCTTGAGCATAGGAGTTGGAGACGCGATGAAACTTTAATTGCTACTTTGTGACTTCACGGTTACTTGGACCTTAAAGACGCCTACATACGCAGAATTCTCAATGGCGGCGTAGTGTTCCCTCGAGACGATGAACACACTTCGACCTTCGATGAGAACAGAGTGCAGTCGAAGGGTAGGTGGTTGGGATCGTCGATAGCAACCGATGCTACAGTTGCACGGTTCCGAGAGTCAACGCTCTCGATCCCCAGTGTCGACTTCGACGTTCGAGGGACGACGAGAGGTCGAAGACCTCGTTAACGCGAGCTTTAGCGAAACTTTAAATCGTTCGTCTCGGCTTACAGCGCAACAACAGAGTCCACGGTAAAAATCTTTTCTTTGGTAAACGCTGCTCGGATTTCTGAAGTCACTCGGGGCTGCCTTGGAAGCTTTGAAAGTCACGGAATTCCTCAGGTACGTTTGACTGACTTTCGTTGCGCTCGAAGGCGAAGGAATTGGTAACGGGAAAAAATTAATTCGAACGTTAATTTTCCTTTTCACGACGATTTGACTGAGAAACGTTTCTCCGTGAATTACCTGAGACTCTTTAACGTTATCTCAGCGTTACAGTTAGCTTTCGATTCACGAAGTTTTGATAACGCGTTTGTGGCACAGGTAGAATTCCCTCGAGTAGACAGCGCGAAACGTCCTCTATATCTGCGACCATAGAAAAGGCAGAATAGCCCTTGAAATATAATCGCCACACTCCACTGAGAGTACGATTATCGCCGACTCCACGGCCATTATGACATTACTTGCGCAATGTTTGTCAGTGGAGGATTTCACGACGATTTCGTTCCAACGAGCACCACTCGTGAATGCATTCGAGAATGCGTTCGAATGCGTTTGAGTAGAACTCGACTGAAAGTCACTGTTACGTCGCAAATCAAATATCGACGCGGGAATCGAGCTACTTTTTTTTCGCTATGTCGTCTCTTCGACGTAGATCAGTTTAGAATAACTTAATTCGACTGAATCTTCCAAAGTAAAACTTTAAATTGCCATTTTCTTCATCCACGATTTCAAGAGTAGTTTTCGCCCCACGAACCTAAGAAAAACATACTTGTACTACATTTTCGAGTCCCCTATTCGTGAGTCAAATTTTATCAGAGCCACGGACGTTCCTCGCAAGAGCAGGAACGCTGTGTTCCTTTGCGAATTACGCGGAGAGCAGGACAAACATCGAATCCCCTCGATATGAGTGGCAATTCCGCAAAGCTTCGATCGTCGCTAAGATTGTCGCAGCGTGAAGGTAGAAGGCTATACGAAGCGACACTTTGTTAGACGAGTGCTCTCCTGACCTTTTCAGAAGCACCGAGCTTCCGGCGTTACGCGTAAACGAAATTAGCGACGAAGAAAACCGTCGGGTCTCCAATAAAATCGCGCTACAAAGGCTAAACGCCGTCAGGGAGAAATGGTTTGCAGTCACGGTTTTTGCCTTTGTTTAAGAGTCTCGATGGATGCGGACCATCGAAGCTGGCCACGGTTCATTGCTTCGCAAGAAGCGCCTCTGTTGTGGCACGCTCCTTGCAGGATCCCTCCATACTTCCAGATGCGCTCCTCGAGGAGGCTGTATCGAAATCCAAGCCACGAGGATCGCTCAGAGCTAAGGGAGTCGTCTCTTATCGAAAACTCGCAGCGTCTCGACGTCCGACGACCTTGTCCTACGGAATGAAATAACAAATGCTTCGAAGAGCTCGGAGCCATCAAGGATCCTCCGGAGAGATTCCTGTTAGGCAGGGTTTGGCACGATTTGTTTTGATGCGAAATTGACCGTACGTATTTCTTTTTCTTTTAAGACCTCGAGACTTTAATAAGACTCTCCAAAAATGTTGATGATTGTACATTTACGTACGTTTTTGATGCTGAATTTAACGGTGGAAAAATAACCTGGAGAAACACATGTAGAAATAAGTGGCCAGGACAAAATGTTTGGGAATCACTGGGTTAGAGATTCGCGTTGCGAGGCATTGTTGGAATCCACTGGAACGAGAATCAGTGACGAAAAAGATGCCAGATATTCGCCGAGGCTGGATCGTTCCATTGTCTAGAACGTTGCGCGCGGGGGATGGGGCACGAAGCACGGCTCGTAAAAACTAATCGACCAAGAAGAAGGAGAATGGAATCTTCGCATCGACAACGATCGGCTCTAATAGCGCGACAATCGGCATTTTACTTTACGAGCAGCTAAACACTAGTGTCATTAGCGTAATTAGCCGGGCTTCTCTTTCGGGGAAGCAAAACCTGTGGAATACCGTTGGACGAGAGAGAGAAACCAAAACGACCTCGACCGTGGAAGTCGTTAAAGTCGATAAAAATTCCGTTTGATCAAAGGTACGTTGAGCTCTCGTTTTTCTCTCCTCCACATTTATTACATCCTCCACGCTGTCACTCTCTGTTACCTAAGGTACCTGGCTCAGGTATTACTTCTTAATAAATATCCAAAGAAACTTCAGTACTTCATCGTGAAGAAGAATCCCGAGGAAGACAATCGCTGATCGCGAGCTCACCCTCGGACACCAAACTTTTCAATTTCGCGCTAGTTAGCCAAGTTTTGCATTAAATATCGCGTCATCAGCAGTGTCGCGTTAGATTTAATTAGAAATTCCCCGTGGCACGGTCGTTCCTAACGTTTCGTGTAATTATGTGGTAGAAGGATGGAGCTTTCTCAACTTCAGCGTCCGAGCAACTTCGCCTGTGACGAGAAAACTGTTCTGTGTGGCTCTTCTTCGCGCCACGGATCGCTTCGAAACAACGAACACGTTTCCGACGCAGGCCTCCACCTCGAAGGAAGAATGTTCTTTTCACGGGAAATCCGGAGGCGAGGGGCGATAACAAGGAATTTAGAGCGCGGACAGGTGAATCTACTCGGCGAAGTTTACCGTAATTGACGCCAGACTGAAACACAGTTTGCGAATCGATCACGTAGCTCTCGCCAGACTTCGTTTCCGCAAAACGTACGTCTGATTCCTGAGAACTTCGTTACTCTAAAGAATTTCATTTCTGTATTTGGAGATGCTTGAACTTGGTTGTCCTCGAAAAAGTGCGCGAACAGAATAACTTGCGTTTATATTCTAGAAGCGAGCAAAATGAGCAATTGTTTCCCGTAATGAACGAGGTCGAACATCGGCCGGGTGGTAAACACCGCGGAATCCGCATCACAAATTCGGCCACGGAACGATAATTACCCATCGTCACGGCGTATCGATAAACTGGCAGGAAAATAGACGCGTTTCCAGCGCGATAGACGATCGAGAATTATTCTTAGTTCCGGCTCGAACGATGACATTACGACACGAGGTGGGCAGCGAACGGTTAGGGGAGAAGGGAGGTGCTCGTGTCCGGTAGCCGAACGTTTCCGGTCGCCGATGGAAATCATAACGATCGACCCATTTCAGGGGCTCCCGTCGGTCGACGCGACCAACGGTGGTCGGCGTTCCATTTCATTAGCAGTTCGTTAATTGTTAATGGATTATAATGCAGCGGTCGCGTTCAGCTTGTTACATGTGCAGAACGACGCGGACATCTCCGTCGCAGCCGCGTTTATTAATTGTTTCACATTGCGGTGCGCAAAAGTGGCCATGAGCCACGACTGTTTCAATTTCACAGGGAAATTCGGTCACCACGGTGAAAGCTTCGCGCCCTGGGGTAATGCATCGCGTCGTGGCGTGTGCGAATGTGTTAACCTTCCCGATGTTTCGGTATTGCAATACGAGCTACTATTATCGTTCATCGATACGTACCGGTCTACAATTTGTATTAACTGTTGGAAGTTACTCGTGCTAGAAATATTTGATACATCAAGTTTGAAGCAGTGACCTAAACGACACGCTGGGCGTACTTGGGCCAGGCCTTACGATGTCACTATACCCGTAAAAGAAACAGTATATCGCGACAAAGTATCGACTAGCATCCAATCTCGACTCCAGGCTGTGATAATCCCCGGGCGAGTTACCTGTCCTATATCGTCGTACAAAAAAGTTTCCAAATCTACTAAAGTTTCTCTTAAATCCATCCACGTTCGTAGAAAGTACAGTTTATAAACAGAAAATAACGTTACAGTCATCGATGGCTGGAGTTTGATTCGAAGTATTTTTCTTTAATTTATTTACGAACTTCTAGCATAAAAGCATTTGAACCAAATTAAAAGTCCAGCTAAATAGGATAAGTAAAATCGAACCTTTCAGTGTGGCCAACTGTACATAACCCCTTAAAGGGAGGAGAACAATTTCGAATTGCTTCTACTCGGAGCTTTAATTCTCGTAGCACAAAAAACCCAATTTTACCAAGCTTGTACCAAATTCAATTCTATCGTCCGTGCTGACCAATAAAGTTACGGTGGCTGGCTGCTCGAATAGGCTAATTTCGATTTACTGCAACGCGATCAGCACCGAAACCTGGTTCGATTTTCTCGATGACGCGAAGAAAGTTGGTAGAGCGTAATAAAATGCTGAGACTCGCCACGAACTGCCAGGTGAGGTAGGCATATTGGATTTCAATTACTCGACGTGACGTAGTTGGCTCCGATGTTGCATGAACAATGCCCCGAATAATGTGACACCCTGAGCAAAAGCGAGGAGGAGCACGAAAAGAACAGAAAGACTCTAGTAGAAGTCGAATATCCGTTTTACGACGGCCATCCTTTTCCTTCCTCGTTCGGTATCAATGTTACAATAATTTTACATTCATAATTGGTTGGCGTCTCGCCAGCGTGATTTGACCGATCCTTCTTCACCTGCTCTCTTCTTTTTCTCTCTGTTATCACCCTCCTTTCTTCGTCCTCTATTCGATGCCTCACACTTCGATCGTTGAGGGCCAGAACTTCGATACGCATTAGCGATTTAAACATTCTTTAACCATAATTTCATCCAAGAATGAAAACAAAATTGAACGATATCGTCACTGGCTCTTATATAAAACGAAGCCAAATCATGTCAGCCCATACGTGTTAACCGCGACACGTGCGGCTCACAGCAACGGGGAATCAGCTCTTTTGGGCTCGAGTGATCGCAAAAGGTCCAGGAACAATCAGAATCCTCTCGGTATCCGTCCCCTCGGCGCTTCCTCATTTTTCTACGGTCTTCCAGCTTTACCTGGACGGCTTTCACCTCGTCTCTCGCGCCAGCCTGCTCATTTTTCGTCTTTGTTCACGAATAAAGGTATTGTTCGGCGAACAATCGTCGCGTCCTGCCTTGGTGTCCAATGACGATTGGCGACTGGCAAGATACGTGAGACAAATGCTTAAGTGCGGCCACTTGAGCTGCATGGAACGCATGCGATATCGCTTCGAGGGCGCTAAAAGGCGCGCCGTCCCCTGCGGAGATGATCCTTGAAGTGCCCTCACGTTTCCGTCAAGAATAACGATCCTTTTCTTCGCTAGCCTAGGGTAGAAAGTGCTTCGTGCCGAGCACCCCCGCCAACTTGAATGGCAGACAGTCAATAAATGCCCATACGTTCACCCTTTTCAGAGATAATTGCGGTAAAGCTCTTGGTTGTCTTCGTTCTCAGAGAATAATTCACGAAAATAAATTTTTCTTACGATCTAGGCAACAGTGTCTATACCTACGTCTCCCCAAACACATACATTCCCATGCACTTTTGACAAAATATAATATAGCGTGTACACCTAAAAGGTTTCACCCTAATCGACGGTAGGTTCTACTCGTGGATGATCACTGATACAAGTATTCGCGTGTATTATATATCCAGTCGCGGTATTCCGCTAATGCCGCGAGAGCAAATGGCGAACGAACAGTGAACAAGCAAAGGACGACGTCTAATTATCGCGAGCAATAATTAGACACCGTTTACAGGCTGCCGTGTTGGCAACCAACAGCGTGTATGGGTGAATTTAAACGCGACTGCGCAGCGTTGAAATGTAGATAAACACGAAAGTTATATATACCACCTGTAAACGTCACTGCAACCAGGATGCCAAAGACAATTTAGTAGTATACATACGCTCCACGCCTCGGGCCTCGTTGCTTAATAAAGAATTGTTGGACCACAGTCCTCGAGTGTAACGTATGCCATGGGAAATTTAAGGAGCAGTGTTCGCCAAAGAATTTCCTCTTCGTTCGAGCTAAACTACGCGTATAAAATGCTCTCACAACCCACGGACAAGCTTCCGAGGCTGCTTCCACATCAGTATTCAAGCAGAACTCATTTTGATTATTTTCATTTTACATTTCACCGGGCTGCGAGCATATTCTTAAAAAATCTTTATTTAGAGATTACCCAATTTGCATTCAAAATAGGGATGGATTAATGGATTATTTAATGGATTATTTAATAACGAAAACTCGTTTCCCAATGTGTGTACTTCAATTGCGTGGTATATCACGTAATAATTGTTTTGCACCAACCTACCATCGGATTTACCTGGAATTAAATTTATTTTGAAAGGAATTTATCGAGTTTGTCTAGAAAAGAATTCTCCCAAGCTCTGTTCCTATCGCTTCTACCGAGCTCGTTCCTTCTTTTGTTCGAATATCCGATTTCTGTGATTGCTGAACAAGGATCACCGGATCCGAGGAGGATCCATCAATTCGAATAACAGGGCTAACTCCTGAACCGTTCGCGAATGAAAGTTAAAACTATCGGAAGCTTCGTTTCGATAAAAACTTTTTGCACGGCTAGGAGTCGTCTTACTAGAAAGCAGAGCGTTCGTTCTAGTCTAACAATGGACAAGGACCAATTAAACATTTCTCCGGTAAATTATTGATCCTGCCACGGACGGACTCTGAACGGATGGAAAATTCATGATAATCGAACGAATTTGCGAGTGAAAAAACGTAGCGCGAAGAAAGGAATGGATAACGGTTCTCCGAGGTGGTGAATTTTTTACCGGGCTTTTCACAGTTTTAAGAGGAAATTCGTTTCGATGGAGAGGATTCCGAACGACTCCAGACCGAAGCAGTTCACAAAGCACGGCCACGCGTACCGCGAACTCGCGTTGCTTGCTGGGAACCGTTAGTAAAGCATAAACTATTCGCAAGTTTCCAAATATTTCTTTCTCCGCTTTCGTTTAAATTTTTCGTGAAAAGTCGATCTCAATCCTGATAAAATTAAAATGTAAACACCTCTCATACAGAATTTCTAATTGCCGCCTGTAATTCTACAAACTACTATTTCTTCTCCAATCTATCATTCATTCATTCATTCGACGGAGAGATCTTCGCGTCTTCCTTCCGAAATAATCATCCACAAGGAGACCTTCCTGGTAAATTGAACATCTTTTCGATACATGATAGAGAACTGCTTGCGATCCCTTATCTCCGATCGATTCAACGTCTCGCGGAACGATAAGCCATCGACAAGTCAAGATCGCGCATTCGGAGATTCGACTGATCCGCTCGAGTCGGAAGGACGACGCCGCGACGCTTACCTTCGCGATAGCATTTCAACGGTACTCGGGATGTAAAGGTGAAAGTAGATGGAGATGTAGAGCTGAAAGGCCGAGGGGCCTGCAGGAGGGCCACTCGAAATTGAGTTTCCGGTGCCGTCACTGGCAAACACCGAGGTCAAGATACCTACTCGTCGGGAATTGAGGCGCGCGCCGACGAGATGCGAGTCTTGCCTCGCACGGATGCTCGAATTTGCGTCCGCCCTATGAAATCGCTGCCCTGGGCTTTATTCGTCGAAGGAAACTCGGGAGCCTTGCGAGAGGATACAGCCTTCCAGCGGATATCGGCATCGGAACCATCAAGATCGAGCGAAAACTCGACTTATCCGCTTTTTCCAGAATACAAAAGTGTACGTCTCGCGAGATACGTTTCGCGTTCACTGAAATCGAATACAAGAATTGCACCTTTTCACTTAAAAGGCCATCCTCGGTGGAAAAGAATCTTACAGATCGCATTCCGATTTCTGTTTAATTTTCTTGCATATAGAATTAGGCATAGCTTCTACTCGTATCCGCCATGTAATTCTTACTCTCATGAATATATAAGATTAACAATCCTTGGCCAAGAGAATCGATACGAATTTATGTAACATGCTCGTCGGTGCGTGTTGATTGTCAGCGAATTTATTTGCGACAAAAATAATATAAGTAATGATTGGAGGACCGAACGCTAAATATGTATATTTCGAAGCATTTCGAGTCTCGCGATAGACGGGAAGTGGATAGAGCGGTTACGCGTTTAATGCTATTCGAAAAATAACCAACGACGGATTGGGAATCGTGTTTTACACGGCGTACATCGAAAGGATTTTAAATTTATCAGCGAATCGACAATGGACTCGTCGTTAATCTCGTTGGAGTTTAACGTTAAATAAAATGAGACCCGGGGCGTTTTGTACGTAACGTAAAATGTGTATTCGAATGATTGCAATTTGCGTCACTTTATGTTCCCAATGTTCAATAGGTCCATTGACGCAGGCGACGAATTACGAGATTAACTGTGGAAGAATATATCTACAGTGCGTTACAAACTGCAATGCAAGTAGAAATAGCAGACAATTGTCAGATGCAACGGCTCGATTATTAGCAGATTCAGCGAGCAGTGGTCAAACGCACCAGTGAGTCCCATCTATACACAAAATCAACTTTCTCTCAAACAGTACCTCGAATGAAAAAATATAACTGCACATTTTAGAATGATCATGTATGCTGAAACAATAACATAAAACTAGTTCTGTCGATACATAAAGTTTCAGACTTTGATTTGATAAAACTTGGCTCGTAATTGAAAAAGATGGCTGGGAGTACCGCAGAATAGTATATGCATTTGCGAAAAGATTCTTCAGGCGGTGGACATATTCACAACTAACCGGGGTACTCGAAGCGCAATTCGATTTTTAATCAAAGAGATGTGCCCGCGTGCGGATCTTCCGATTGATCCTAGCAAAACGACTGCATCAAAGCATCGTATCGGGTTATGCGGTTTATAGATTGCTTTCTGTTTTCAATGCCGATAGCCCTCGTGGGTCGAGGCTCCCTCACCCGTCGACCCTGTTTTGCATAAAGCGAAAAAGAAACAGACAGCGACGCGCTTCGCTGTATCCCAGGCTCATCGGCGTTCTAGCTGCACTCGACCACGCGCATCGAACGCGTATGTATCGATCTATCGCGAATTATTACGCCGAGACGAGTTTATTTTTTATCGCTGAGTACAACGGTAAATAAAATCACTTTTATTTCGCTCACCGCATTCGCGCGGTATTGCGAAGTCCGTCGCGTTGTTTTCGAGGAATATTTTCAAATAAATAACGCGCGAGCGAAAACACGGCTACCACGGCTTCGTAAATATGTAAATATGAATATTCCAGATTTTCAGCGACTGCTGATGGGTGAGCATAAGCGATTAGTATCGTTGGACCCTGCTTGAAGGAACATCATTGGAGGATAACTGATCAGAAAACGTACACGCTCTTCGAAACCCTAAACAAAGCGTTATAGTTAAACGCGACGGTGCTATGACCCGCAACGTGACACCGCGACGCTAATAAGTAGCAAACGTTTGCTCTGAAACCGCACGCAGAAGCAGGCATAATTCAGCGAGTCAAGCGACGTTCCTCTAACCGGCTTAACTCCACATTCGGACGTGAACGCGTTCACGTGCACGCGTGTCATTTCGCGTTGCATCAACGGTGACAGCCTCGAGCATAAATTACAATTATTGTCACATTGTTAGCACTGGCGGCGGTTGAACACATAATGAGGGATCTTGTGATGCGAAGTATAAACGTGTTAGGGTGGATAGAGAGAGAGGAAGATAAGGCCAAATTCATCGATTACGGTCAATCATTACCAACCGCTTAGGGATATCCCGTGGTAACTTTGCGTCTATCACTGCGTATAAATAGCTGGAAACTGGCGCGACGTGGCATTACTGCAAACCCTCCGCGACATGGGCGTATGCGAACAACGATGGTATCGATAATGCTCGAGTCGGCGATCAGCAAGGCAACGGCTGCATGAAATGGCGTAGGAAGAGAATTCGATAAAATATGATTCTTCTTTATGGCTTGAAAATAGCATTGATATTGGGTGGAAGCTGGTAGTGGAGGTTACGGGGAACATCGTACAATGTTACACACCAATTTTAAAGGTGTGACACCTTGCGTAGGTTGCCGAAACTATAGAAGGTAACGCGAGATAAACCAAATTTCTGTAAAATCACTGGAGGAGTAACTAAAATTGACGCAATAGTCCCTAAATACTTTCGAGAGCGGTGTTTAATGGATTCCAATCGCGTAAGGTGAGTCGAAATAATTTGAGCGTATCGCTCAGATTCCGTGATAATCTGTATCATCGATATTCGACCAAGAGGAGGGGATGGGATCGTGCAATATTAAGAAGAAAGCGGGGGATGAAATGGTCTCGAGGATGAGATTTAAATGCTGCTAGAATACATCGAATCGAAGACTGTCTTGGCTCTTGAATTCGTAAACGGCTTGGCCGTGGATAAGTCCTCTCGAGAATAGAACGAAAGGAGCCTCGACGATTCAGAGGGCGATCCAGATTGTTTGGAAGTCATTCAACAATCAGGCAACCGAGAAGCGAATGTTTTCAAGCAACGACCAACGGTTGATGCAACCTTTCATGCCTATTTTAGTTTCTACTCGCGACTTCGATTATAAACGCTCAATTGTTAGTCGAATATCGTCAAGTAAAGGAAGATGAGTCTATTCGAAGGAGGGTTTTCCTTCTTTTAAAATATTTCTTATTATGAAAATAAAAAGCTTCAGGTCTTCCATAAGATCCAAGGCTGACGTTTCATCGGTAAATTCATTCCTGCGCATTCATCCGAGAAACTGTGCGAACTTGGCGAACGTTTTATAGCGGAAAGTAAAAGAAAGTTGACGCAATTGATCCACGTCTGCTCTACATTTCAAATTTCCAGCATTTGCGATCGCTGGAACGCCACTCTGTCTCATTACTCGCTTTTTCGACGTCCCGTCCAAAACGCCAGTGTTGCCTATACCGAAACAGGTCAGACACGGTCGAGGTAAACGTAACAAGCCCGTGAATATTTCAAGCACCATTCACCGTTCTCCTTTGTTCTTTCTATATTCAAGCAAACCGAGGATGCGCTAAGAACAGGACAGCCGCGAATTCCTCGTTGTTCGCCCGACGCTTCCCCTCCATGCTTATGCTACCTCAAATAAGACCGAGACGCGTCAAGAACGACTTAAGGGATGCTAGGTGAAACGGTATGGAAATACGGCGCAGAAATACCAATAACATTCCCGGTAAACTTCCCTCCGTGGCGCAATGAACTTGTATTTGCAATGAACGGAAACGAATTTCGTTTAGAGCTCGCCTGCCGAACGAAATGCTAAACAGCGAGGAAGTAATTCGGTGAGTAGGCGAACTGCGCTTAAATCGCACACCTCGAGGGACCTACCTCGCCGTGGGTAAAGTAATTGTTCGGTAGAATAGCTAAAACTGTGGAAAATCTGTTTGTTACATCGACACGGGGAAAAACAACAAAGGAAATTTCGTAAATGCGCAGTCGATCCAGTACACTGTATTCAATATACTCTGTTTCCAGCGGTTAGTGATATCAGGACCGGATGGTAATTTCCCCAAATTCACACCCTATTGATTTCACCTAAATTTTAGGCGATTAATATTTACATGGTCGCAACGGGGTAAAATGCAAATATTAACTGAGCTTTAATATTAATATCTCAATAGGTACTTAAAATGAAAAGTTGCGGTGCGATTAGAGAGAGATAGGGTAATATTCGATACAGAACAGTTAGATTTGGGAAAGTGGAAGTTTGAAGTTTGAGTGGAAGTTTGGTGGAAGTGTCCGTCAGTGAAATGTGAGACTTTCAAAATCTTGTATACAAACTAGTATACGGATTAGTTAAAGCGCTACGGCTTCCTCCTTTCTTCGACGATAAAGTTCCCAATCCCGGATAAGGTTTCCTCTGCTTATCTTCCGAGTCGCTCGAAGCGTCTAATCAGCTGTTCGAGGCACAAGGGACGAAACGTTAGCGAAAAGTTGTAGACGCGTTGGGGGACTCCTAGCGATAGGATGGGACCGTTTGCAAGCAGATTAAAGGTTTCGTCTAGGTCTGCGTGTGGAAAAACAGAGTGAAAAAATAGCAGTCTCTAATTGTGATGCACAGTAACTGCGCGACGTGGCACCGCGTCCCTGACAAATAATTCAGGCGATGTTACAGAAGCACGATCGATCCCCGAACGAATATCGCGAGGGGAGAGGTGCGTATAAAAACCGAGCGAAAGAGAAAATGAATCGGACGGGGGAAATGCGAGCAGCGGAGCGGCAATAAACCACAAATCATTGTTTTATGAATATTCAGGACTGGCCGCGAAAATAACGTCGCTGCGAGAGATCGATCGGCATTTCCTTCCTTCCTCCGTCCTTATGCCGTCGTTTCAAGCTCGCCTTATGCAAATACGTCGTTATATGCCCCTCCGCGACCCCTCCGTCTCCGCGTGACTCCGTCGTTCCTTACGACTCCTACCACTTTTCAGAGGAAATCCTGTCCAACGTCGGTGCACGCATGCACGCGTGCGATACTTCGCAATCGTCGTGGCACGCGAATGAAGACAAGTTGTCGGCTGAAACTACACGGATAAGACGCTCACTGAAGCTATCCACGCTATGATCCATTCGTGCCAACATGAAATGTTCGTTGCGAGTAATAACGAGGTAATCTGCTGCGAACTTGTAATAAGTACTTCAGATAAACTGAAGAAGATTGTATGATGAAACTTTTATGGAAAGGATGAGAATGTACGTAGCTTGGACTATCCCCATAAAATAATTCTAATCTTTGTTTGAATCCTAAACTTTGCGAAAGTGTTTACTTCGGGTCCAAAGCAGTTCGGAGGAAAGTAATTATCCCACTAATGATCGCACCCTGGAGCCGCTCGCTTCCTTCGATCGAGTTCTGAGAAAAAGGGAACGCGAAATGGAAGAAACGACGGGTAACAATCTTCTTTGTGGCCAGTCGAATGAGACTCGGGTTTTCACTAAGCAGCCCCAGCGTGAGAATAAGAAGGAGAGACGGCTCCTGGCTTTTTCTCCATTTATCCGCCGGCCATGGGGAATGAAATTACGAGACTTCGCCCAGAACTTTATAAGGGTGAAGATAGATTTCGAGTCCGCGCCCCCAAGTGTCTTCGCGCAGTTTTTCAAGAGACTCCCACGGTCCTCAGGCTACTCCCGAACGTATCGCTACCGCTGTCGAAATCTCTCGAGAGAGCTACACAGTCTCTTCCAAAAGTTCCTCAACTTACATTAAAATTATACTGTTTCATTGAATAACGAGGTCTTTCATTGATACATCTAATAAGAGAAATGGAAGCTTATCTATCATTTATCTATTAAAAATTAGAATTATGATTACATATATTCTGCCTATTTCTGGTTCGAAGCGAGATTTCGTCAACATCGATAGCCTTTTTCAATAAATGATGGGCACAGTTTCTGCAAAAAAGGCCAAGCGCTCTCGAGACAAACCGTGCATTATTCTCTCCGATTGAAAGTCGAAGGAAAGTTGCGAAGAAATCGGCTCGAAGCCCGTATTCTTCGAGACACGCGACAAATCTTTAGTCACGTTTGACGAGAGAATTATTAGCGGAAAGTAGTTCTGAAACGTTCACCCCGACCGCCGTTCCTTTCCGAGAAATAGAAATTAAATGCTCGGTCACGTAGCGGCTTCGCGAAGAACACTTTTAACAGTTTCGAGGCTTCGAGAAGTTTCAAGGCGTTCGGTCCTGCGGGACTCGCGGGGCTCATCGAACTTCCGCAAATTTTTCAATTCCAACAAAATGTAAAGTACCTTCTAAGTATCTCTTTGTGTAAGCCAATCATCTATTAAAATTCATTCCGGAAACTTCTGATCCGATTACCAAAACAATGGCAAAAGACACGGTACAGGAACAACCGAGTCGAAAGGTTGGCGTTGACTAAGTAACAGCCGCTATACCGATGCATAGATCGACGTATTGATTAACGATCGACTAAGCTACTCCTAAAAGTGACACTGGACGAGATTGACTCAAGGGCCATTTTTATGAAGCCTTGCTGGCTTCAAAGTGGTCCGACCTTTGAATCTTAAAAATAAAGCGAAGCGAGAATAAGTAGGAAAATGTTTCCTTGAATCGCCATTATAGAACTCGATTTTTTACCGAATAGATTTCGTTTCAGAATCGAGCATACCTTGCCCCCGATGCGAATTCAAGACGCGAACCTCCGTTTTTCAGTCAGAGCCCGAGAGACGCGCGAAGCAATAGATATTTGTCACAAGTTTATGGTCCCCTTGATCGCGAGAGGATCTTCGTATCAGGACGGCCGCGATCGAACGAACGGGTCGTTCGAGGATCTCCCATGGGCGTCGGAAAAACTTACGATATTCCGGGCTTCCGTAGGGGCTCACGAGTCGAGTAAATAATGCTTCTTATTTTGGGTGGATAGAGATAATCTCGTCAGACCCAGCGACTTCATCCGCGTGTCAGCAGATTTTCGACCTGGATGCTAAAAGCGGCAGAACTTTGAAAAAATAATATCGATCACCGTGGCTGAGAATAGAACTGTCGCGAGGTTAACGTATCGAATATCGAATAATACATTAATTAGGCCACTGATTTATTTCCCTCCCTCGGATTCTGTCTAGAATCCAGCCGTTTTAACGCTCAGTAAATTCTGATGGCATTGGTAAATAAAGCTCTTCGTCATTCACCATTTTAATTCTCGATTTATTCCTTGAAGGTCTCTGGTAGCTGTTCTATTGAAATATTAGACTCTGTTAATTTTTGGGCGAAATTAAACATGCTGCGAAAGCTTTCGTTTGACAATTTGCGAAGTTTCATATAGACTGAAATGTATATTAAGAATTAATATGTCAGTAATTGGAAACTAATTATTATATATGATGCTTTCCCAAGCATTCTGTTCCGAACGTTTCTGCTATTCACAGTTATGATCCTCTATAACAAAATGCTTGGAATTGTACGTTAATTATACAGATGATCCCGAAATTTGATTGCTAACTTTTGGAACTTGTACAGTTCTATACGCATCGTGTCCCAATTTTCATCTATAGACAACAGAGCGCGTCTCGAAATCTTCGGGCGATGGTGCACGCGAACAAATAGTTCGCTCGCAGTATAGTAAGGACAACAAGGGAGATACGTTTGCGTCAACGACGTCATCTAACCGAACCATATTTTCCCCAAACAATCGCGCTACGAGACCTACGGGCGACGTAATGGGAAAAATAACAACCGCGGGAACGGCGCGAGATGGCGACGCAACATTTGAGGAGGAACGAGACGCTTCGAGTTTGATAAACTGTACCGCCTTATCTGCGCGCTGATATTCCGACTCGCGTCGCTATTGTCAGTAATAACATTATATTACACAATTAACGGCATTTACGTAGCCGTGACGAAGCAATCAGGGGTGGATCGCGAGCGCAGACGAGCGCCAAGTACGTAAGGGACTGCGACAATTTGTGTTTCTCGTTATTCAGTTTTTATTCCTTTCTTTTCCTATTATGCATTCGCGTCGCTATGGATGTCTTATTTCCCTTTTAATTTTGTACAATAAGATTTACGATGAAGACCATGAATTCTTGTTCACTGACTTATCTGATAGGTTTCTTAAAGCTCTAATAATCATTTGTACATTTTTAAATATTAAAAGAATTAAATACTATTTTAAAAACTTGGCTCGCGCTTCTTCTGGTTATTCATTTGGCAAGCGCAACAGAGAGGAGCACCTCTGAGGATCGTGGAACGATTTCCCCAGGATGAAAGGCGTGCTGCATGCAGGACATGTTCCGAACACGAAATACCCTCTAATTATACAGCGTCGCAACGCAATTACCCCAGAGATGATGAAGCTATTACCAGCACGGCAGAGTCGGAGAAATAACTTGGCCGTTGATAAAACTCGCTCGTTCTCGCAGGGTTAATTCGACACTGGCTTCGCACGAGCGAAACTTCTTTCGAGTTTCGTCGTTGCGAAGACTCTCTCAGCGATTGTTCTCTGTTATCAGCCGCCTCGAAACGAGCATTTGTTCGAGGCTCGTGCCTGGACGCGACGCTCTTTATCGCCGTTCATTGTTCACGGTTTCAGCGACGCCAGCCAACGCTGGACGTCGCCGGGCCATACGAAAGACTCGACGACTTTGCATAACGCAATAAGCGCCCCCGCGTGCACTTTCAGCGTGTGAAAGCTGCGAAACACTTGCATAATAAACAGCCCTCGTAGCGCGGAACGGCGATTAACGAAAGAGCTCCGAAAACAGCAACTTTAATTCCGGTTTCGACGAGATTAAATTCAGAACTTGGAGAATGTCCGTTGTTTAACTGAACGTGGATCTAGATATAGGGCTAATTTCAACCATGAAAAGGGGCATAGGACACTTTGACACAATAGCATGCAGAGTTTATCTTTGAAGAAAGAATTTCTGTTATAATAGAGAAGCAGAGTGTTGAAAGAACCAAGAAGGAACTACAATTGTGCGGGTCAACATTAAAGTTCGTCGACTTTTAGCTTCCAGTTTTCTACGATGATAACTGGTGATAGAGGGTAGCAATTTCAAGGGAATGACCGCGGATGGTGTCAAATTTTGTGCGATTTGACGCGGAACAGTTGGCTCGCAACGGACCCTCCCAGTCCCGTGTCTCATAAAGAAGCGCCGCGAACTTTTTCGATCAAACTTACATTATATATCACGCGTTGCGTTACGAGCCGAACAGTGACAATGTGATAACCACAGGTTTTACTGCGAAATTGCGTCCGCGAACTTTTCGCTTTACGTCTCGCTTGTTTATAAAACAAGCAGCTCGACCGGTTCCATTTGAACAACGGCTGCAAACTTTTCAGTGAATCCGGCCACAGATTGACACGACAGTGTATATTTATTATTTTAGAATGTTTAAACGTTCCCGCGCGGGTGTCGTTAACGTTGTGGAAAAAGGAGGAGGGTGGAAAAAGAGCGCAAACCTCGAAGAATAATTTTATAAACTGTTCTAGTGCATTAAAGAGTTCTAAAACACTGATTAAGTTTCCTCGTTTTCCTCTGAAACGCGAGCGGCGCAATGATTATCGGGTAATAAAGTTTTCAACAGGAATTTATCAAGACGCTGAACAGTGTAACGAATAAAGCTCGTCTAATTTGAAAATAGCAGCCATTAGCGCGGCGTTAAGCAATTTGCGAAGTTGTCGGGACTTTTCCAAATGCAAACGAAAAATTTATCGCGCGAGTAAGTTTAATAGGATGAGGGTGGAACGCATGCCAACGGAACTGGGAAGCTTGTATTTTTTTTTTAGACAAGCATGAAGCGTACGTTGCCTCTGGCTCGCGCATTTCGCGCAATTATGCGCGCAAAATAATTATAAGAAGCTGAAGCGACTGAATGAAATCGAGTTATACGTTTTCCTTGCCGCTGTACAACGCTAATCCGCTTCCGGATAACGTGCGTGCATAAATGAGACGAGAAAACGCGGGAAAAAAGTAAGGAACATCTGATATTCATGAAAGCGAATCCGTTCGTCTACACCACGCGCAGCTAAGCTTCATAAGCAGAGAGAAATTGTCGAGAAACGTGTAAACGTATTTACCTTTGAAAGGCTCAGAAATGAGGAGAGTCTGAGCGCCAAGTATAAAAGCGCGCACCCTGCAATTCTATAATTTCTCGTTCCCATTAGGTGAGCTTCCCTAGAAATTACCTCTCGAAAACTCTTTAAATCCAAAACTGTGCGCGTAGCCATCCTCGAGAACCATCGCTGTCCTTAAAATTGTATACATGCTAGAAGCTGCCCAGAAGTGGTCAAATTAATTCGACTCAAAAAAAAAGAGTTCGTCGTTTTGTATTAATTCATTCGTTTTTGTGTGTCGGTCTACAAGTTTTCTCAAACATGCATGTAAGATTACATTGCATTATTTGTGAATAAGTTTGAATGTTGCTACGAATCTATCGTGCATTCTATCTGCGACCCAGTCTGTCGCGAAAAAAGTACCATGCGTCAAAACTGACACGTGAAGCGTGTCACGGTAGACAACCGTGCGTCAGTTTTGACGTGGGTGACAGGGGAAGGGTTAATTTGGTCAGGTCCGTAAGAACAATGGATCTGCCACAGATTTATGGTCCCGCGAAAGCTCGACTGTAGAATAATATTTGTGTGAATTTAGTATCTCGAAAATTCGCTTCAGGCGCAGCATATACTACTTTTATATTTTGCGATCTACCACTATTATTCTCTTGTAGAGCAGTTCATCTTGAAAATACCACCAAATGGAAAGTATCATCTCTTTGAATATTTCTGAATCTTCGATGCCCTAGACGATCAAATACGCAGGAATTGCAGAAGCTCTCAGAAACTCCACGACCGTTGAACGATCTTACCGTTACCGTCCATTCCGTCTGAGAATAGCAGGACAATTCTCAAAAACGGGAATCGAATGGCGTACAGCTCCGTTTCTCGAGATCGCCTCGGGAATTGGGAAAATTAAAAACACCTGGTTCCACGAGACGGCGCAAGAAGAATTCAACCGCTATCGTAGTCTTCGCAGATCGAGGAATCGTGGTCGAACGAGGCACCCCATGTTCACCAGACGAGATTCTTAGAGAGCGAAGCTGTGGGAAGCTCGTTTAAAGGGAAGCTGGAGAACCATTAAACGGTGCAAGAGACCGACAATGGCCGTTGGCGAAGCGACAAAGGCGATCGTATACAACGCGACCCGCGCCCCGTCTTCTTCAATCCTCGTGCACACCCCTTTTCCTTCCTTTTTTCGGTCGTCAGAGGGTGAAAAGGGTGGCGGAGGACCGGTGGTCCGTGACGGTCGAGGATGGGTGAGTATCAATTACACCGCGGGTGCCTCCGCGTTAGAGTTTTCCGGAAATTCGCGTAGTAAGTCAAGCCTTGGGACACTGGAACTCCCCTGGAGAGCGAACAATGCCCGGAGGTCGGCCGCTTTTGCATTTGCATATGAATTGGGGGAGCCCCAGGCGACAGCCGTAGGTCGCCACCTCGGCAACCGCTCGCATCAGCCGCAGAGCGCGACCATCCAGCCTCCCCTGTTCGCCTTCTCCGACAGACAGTCTGCCCCCAGGGCGACGAAAGTGGGTGTCCACCACCCACCATGGGTGGCTTAACGGTCGCACCGCTGGATAGTTCGAATTACCTCGACGACGCTGGCGGATGGATACTTCCCTCAGTCTTACGGTTTCCTTCCTCGCTTGTTTGTTCGGTGTTCCCCCGCTTGCCCCGAGGCCAGCGAGGTAACGACGCTGTATTACGTTCGTTTAATTGTCCCACGATTACGCCTTCACCCTTCCCACGCTCGACCATGATAAAACTTTTGTCTCGGATGGAATCTTTCATCTTCATCCGAGTCTGGACAGAAAAGACAGCTGAAGAGTTTCGCTGTAAAATCACGAATCTTAAAACATACGGAAATACAGGAAATAGCTTACCAATGTTCCATCGTGTACAAAACATTTAGGATCACTTTCTGTGTCGAAAAATAATATACACTTTTTGATCGTTCTCTGATATCGATTTAACTCTATTTCGAACCAGCGCGCGGCGTCAGGTTGTGGCGAACGTTTACACCCGCAATCTCCGTAACGGAAACCAATTAGTGGCGACGCGAAGGAGTGGAGTCGAAAAGATGGCGGCTTCGGATAGATTTATCGTCAGGACGCGCGCGTACGTCTACGACCACGTAGCGTGGAAACGTCGAACGACGCTGGGATAACCGTGGGGCGCGATTCTGGAGACAGTGGAATAGCAACTGGCGACATTAACGTTGCACAGTTTTACTGCGCGGTAAATCTGGTCGTTTGGTAATGGCTGGATCGTTCTTGACAGCTCTGTCGCGGCTACTAAAGCAAATGGATGACGTTTCGTGTTCGGTTCGTTGGCACGAAAACATTCTGGAACGTAACTCTTCGATGCGTCGTCTATCGAGAGACGCGAACATTCCTGGAAAAGAAACGTTAAGAATCAGCGTTTTATGAAAGTGTAATGGGGCTGGCTGTGCGTTCTGGCATTGCATGTAACGCGAACTTGTTTCTTCGCTTTCTTCAAAGCGAACGACGTCGACTATGTATTGTACTTCACGGCTTGACGAAACTTAGACATCCACGTGTTTGCAGTTTCATGCCGAGGAAAAGTTATTCGCAGTTCGTTTCCGGACTGAACGAAAGATTCGTTGAATCCTGTGAGTTATATACTCGGTTAGGGCATCCGCGCAGGAGTGCAAGGCCAACAAGTAAATATGCGAATGGGCGGAGGACGCGCCTAAGCTCCTTCATGCATATGTACTCGTCTCGAGCCCCTCCGAGTTGCGGCAACCACAGCAATGCGCTTTAAAGACGATACACGGGCGTCTCGGGAGACGTACATCCACGGAATATGCAGAGAAGAGTTTATCATTCATTATTCCAACATGCTTCCGCAATACTCCCGCAATCCTGACAGTGATTACAGCTGTGAGCAGCTTTGTGCCTCGTGCCGGATTCAAGTTTACCGTGTTCCCAGATCAAGAACCAGCGTACGCAAACGTAGGACCGGTGTTGTCGATTCGAGGGGGATTTTGTCGTATTTGGGACTACTGAGGCTTTTTAAACAGGAATCTGATAATAGATAAATGCTCCATCATCGAAATATTTTGTTATAGAATGCTTCCCAGCAACATATGCCTTCTATCGTTGTAGATACAGTATATATGTAGATAGAGCAGTCACGAACGATCGTTTTGGCGATGTATTCTACGAAGGTCCAGAGCCTCGAGCTCTTAACGAATAAACACTGTATTCCAATTTATTCCAATTCCCCGCTGAGAGCAGCTCTAACACCCACCAGCCTGTGTAGGCGAAACTATTTAGGTCCTCTAACGTGCTCGATATCTCCCAGGTAGTCGCATCTGTCTTTCCTCTACGGGCTCCCAACTTCCGTTTACCTTATCCAACCCATCCGAATCCCGTATCGAAGTGTCGCGGTCGACGAAAGGTAAACAGGCCAAGCAATTAAGTCCTAACGACGCGAGCCAGATAACGACGAAGATACGAGCACGGATATTTCTTCGAGAACCGGAGCCGCGTTCGCGACCCCTTTCGTGCTGGATCGCGGCGAAACCACTGTTTACAACGGACGGTAATCCGACCAGGGTATCCGTAACTTCAGCGCCGCCCGTGAAAACCAATTAACTCGAGAGGCGGCGCCGTGAGCCAGCCACGCTGGCTATCAGGCCGTAATCGGGACACTTGGAAAATTAGCAAGGACCAGGAAAATGTTTCGGCTCGTTAGGGAGACCGATACCATGAGAGGAAGTAGCGAAAATCTCTATCCGTACCCACCACCTGGGGTATTCGTGGGGAAGGGTATCGCTGGAGATCATCCAGCTCCGCAATTACGCTGCAGTTCGCCGGAGTCTTTTGAAATTTTCGACGTCCGACCTTTCCCGTTATCGTCACGGTTCAACGCCCGTCGAAGGGGGAAGTTATCGGACGAGTCGCGCGGTAATTAATGTCACGAGTCGATTATCCCGTTACCGTCGGCGTCGCCCAGGATGGATCACCTTGGGGACAGATTAGGGAGAACCGCGACAGAGATTCCAAACTTTCCTTACACCATTTCCTGATACACCGCTACATCCTCGGCGTATCCATTCTTTCTAACATTTTTCTCGCATTCCCACGCGTCGTGATGAAATTCTCAGAGACTTCCCCCTCGCGATTTCCATAGAATCACTCCGAATCCGAGCTCCTGCCTGGAAACGCCTCGCGCCAGACTGCTTCGCAATCCTCGCATCAAAAGTCGGTCCGAAGTTTAGTCACTGTCTTGGAGTGGGTCGTGTGGGTCGCTAAGGGAGTTCGCGAGGGTGTGTCGACTGTTTTGAGATTCCAAGTCTCAGATGGAGGTCAAGGAGGTATCCTGGGTGGCGTGTCGTTGCTCCTCGTCCCTGAATCAGGGACTAGATCGTGACCTATAAACGGAGTCCGGTCGTCGACGCCTTGAGAAGCCAATAGCGACAGGGTTGTCGGCGTTCCTGGCTCTAAAAGAAACGGAGACTGGGACGACGAACGGGAGAGAAGGACAAAGAGGAACGAGCACGGGCTGAATGCACCTTGAAACTCGCGGACAAACAGAACTATTCGTCTTTATCTGGCTGGAACTATCTCCTTGGAATTTGTCCTGAGAATTCTCGGCGCATAGTCATCCTATGGAGGATTGGTTACAATAGGTTCTCCGTGCAGCCACGGATAAGTGGTTGCTGCGTAACGAGTGCTTTCGATCGAGTGCTTTCGAAAGATGAGCAGACGAATTTCGGAGGGAGCTCGAGAAAGGGACGAGCAGCTCGAGCAGGAACTTTTCTATGTCATTTCCAGCTTTTTCTGGCTAGGCCTGATATCTTCTTTCCGTTGAGTCGTGAGAAGTCCATCTCTGCGAGCTAGAAGCCTTGACTTCCGAGGGTGGAGTCCGTGGATGTTAGATGAGACTCTGTATACTGTCTATTACCAAATTCCACTGCCATATCCACTGCCTTAGATTCCGCCGTGGAGACTGAAGCTAATTTTGGTGGAGATTCTGACATCAAATAATTCAGCTGCGAGGAGACGCAAACAGCTCCCACAAATGTAGTCTAATTTGGAACCATCTGTATAGGGTATACTGGCTTTGTTCTATATCCCCGAAGCCTTTGTTGGCATTTGACGTCTTCTCCATGATTTATTTCAACTTTGGCATCGCTCGAGTTGTACTGTGCAAAGTCATTTCTTCTGTTGCAAATTTTTCATCTGTATAGAAGAGCACAAAAAGCACGAGATGGAGCGAGATGGAACTAGTTCCTTTCCTTCTACTCTCTAAACATCGTTTCGAATAGACCCGAAACGTCAACAGGCGTCCAAAGCGCGTTTCTTTTTATGGTCGCTCTAACTAAATTGCTCGAGTAATGTTTTTCAATTACTCGAAACATACCCTGCGCTGGTGCAGCCTTAGGGACTGCAGCACCGCGTTATCTGGACAACAAGAGCACACGACGTTAATCTCGGGATTTACCCCGGGGGGATTCAGAGTCTTCTTGCTTTCTATCTGTGCCTTGTATCGCGATATTACCCGGGAATCATTGGCATACGCGCGGAACAGAGAGCTCTCTCCCGTGTGCTTTGCAGCTAAGCTTCTATTTTGGTTCTCCGTCTCTCGTTTCCCGCTTTCCCTGCGACGCATACATTTTACGACTGAGACTGCATCCCGCGCTACGCTCAGAGGACAAAGGACTCGCGCGAACCGTTCGAAGAATTATTGGATACTCGTTTCTTGCGACTCCCTACCTCCAGGACTTTTGATTGCACCTAAAGCCGTCGCGCGGAATTATTCGAAGTGGACCAATCGTTCTCGAATATTAATTAATATTGACTCTCTCGTCGAACCTGGAACGGCCGAGGACCATCGAAGAGTAAACGCTTGAGAAATAAATTGAGCTTTTAGACAAAGTTCGTTTAATTGAAATAGTTCAAACACGTACGTAGCACCGAGCGGTGGACCACGGAAAAGTTTTCGGATTCTCCTCAAACAAATTATACGACCAGATAGTCCCACTTGGAATTGACTTCTCGGTTAATAAGCTGTCGTTAATGCACGGGGATACACATTCACTTATTCGCAAGGAGAATTTCAAAGTTCCTGGAACGAGTATGCATTTTGCAAATAGCGCGAGGAAGCTAGGCAAATTCTCGAGAGGATGTAAGAAAATATCGAAGGACTCCGCGACGTTCGGTATTTAAATTAACCAGGAAAGTTGAAGACCACTGCGCGACAACTTGAAAAATAATTTAGTAAGTCAAGGAAATGAAATCGAAGCAAGGTAAACCGTCCTCGCCACTCGAGCCGTTCTGTTCCTTTTATTTCGCTAGAGTGTCGCCGGCAAATCTTATTTAAGGCAGATTTATCGCCGTCCCCAACCCTGGAAGATCGAGCTGGGATATTACGCTGGACCCGGATGCGCCATTCACAATGCGACTCCTCGACTCAAAAAGTGTCATAACTCAAAAGCCGAGCGCCTCTTCGAGCACTTCCGCCGCTCCAGCACATCGTGTGCCAGAATCCGTCCTCTTCTCGTCTCCTCGTTCCGTTCCTACGACCACGGGAACCGTTTTCCTTCGCGACAGGCCAAATGGAATCCCGTAGTTTTTGTTAATAACGCAAGGACCACTCGCGGGAATCAAAAATCCGACGATCGTTTCGTGCCCCGGTTACGATATAACGCGCTCGAATCGAACTCCTTGGCGTGGAATCCTCCGAAGGCGAGGGACGATTGCTTTTTTGCTCGTTTCCTCCAATTTCTTGCGAGCGATCGTGCCACTGATTCGCTGGGGGTCTTTGCCAGATCAGGTGGCGAAAGCTTTTGTGTACAATTTTCACTCAGGGCTTAAAAAACGAAGGTTAGGCGTTCCTATGAAACTAGGCAATTCGCATGATTTAAGATATCGATAAGCAGCAGTAAGATTAATTGATTGTAATCCTGCACATGATCTTTATTCTCGATATTATTATATTATCGACTACTAAACCGATTATTTTTCATGAGAGGGCAAACCTAACCCATTCGTTTGTTACGGCATTAGACACCGAGTGCGCGAGCCAAAGCAAACAAGCTTCGTCGCAACGCCGAGTTACCATAATCTCCTTTTTAACAGTCATCGCGTTCCAGGATTGCAGCGGAAACGAAGCGTGCGGTTAAGACCGAAAGCAGCCTCCGCGAAAGAAAGTCGGAACTCGTAACGAAATCCTATGGATCTATCGTGCGTGACGAGCGACGACGAGTATGATCGAAACGCGTGTGTCACTTCTGCGAAGAAATGGACGACATTTCCTACATTCCGTTCCTTCCTTTTTCCATCGTCATCTTTCTCAACGGACTCAATTAGGCTCTTGGATTGCCTAATGCGCGCTCGAGCGAGCACCGCTGCGACGCTTTTTGCGGCGTCGGGCCGCTTGAATAATTGTGTTTTGCAACGTCTGCACCGATGGGAAGTTCCGGGCATGGGTCCAAGGAAGAATTAAGCAGAGGGAAACTTTTAAAGTGGACCTATAAAAGGAACAATACCGTCGCCGGTAGACGGTCAGTTTTGGAGCGATCGCGAGACTAGTATCGATCGATCGATCCAACTGTTTACCAGTAGCGAGCGCGCGACGAGTGATATGGCTTTTAAAGTGAGTGTACATCACGCGATTGACCATTCCTCATTTTTGTCTCACCGGTGTTACGCGGACGCCGGTGTTTCCGAGCTGCGCTATCGATCACTCGTTTCGCACCATTTAATTATCAGGGATGTTCGAGCGCCGATGGAATCTTTCTCTCCTGGTCCACGGTGGCACCCATCGATTACGTCTATCATTTCGTCGGATCACGTTTCTAATTCCCGCAGAAAACTTCTCGAACAATAATAGATATCGTCTAAACGATTATCCCAATTATTCAAAGAAACAGTGCATGCATTGCCAACTTGAATACTCAATTTAATTACAAAACGGTACTCGGAGCACACCTCCACGAACGCCTCGGTCACTCACCGTGGACAACCATAACTTGTGATCCGATTACCGGCAGCGCTGGACTCTCGTTCAACTTTCAAACAGACACCGAGCATCGCACCGATGTTGCAAAGTTAATCTCGCAGTCAAACACGCCCATACGCTCGAAATTCCGCATTCCCTCGAATAACTAATGGCAAATCCAATATTCCCCGCAGTTCATCGCAACGGTTTTGGGCCTGTCGGCTCTGTGCGCCGCGAGGGTCGAGGCTGGACACGCGCACTCTTTCCAACACTTTCACGGGCCTGTGATAGGCGAGGGCAAGGAGGTCACTTGGGAGGACAAGCACGGTCACCATCACCACGACTACGTGGCCCATCCGCACTACGAGTTCTCCTACGGGGTGGAGGATCATCACACCGGCGACTACCACGGTCAGAAGGAGCACAGGGATGGTAAGTCGAGCGTAATACGAAAAGAAATTAATCTCTTTCCGTGTCTGTCCCGTCCCAGTGCGGCCGATATGGTCGTGAGGAATGAAAATGACACGGTTATGTACGTCCATGGAATCGCGATGCAGCACCTCGGGAACAAGCTGACAAACGTACACCAGCCAGAGGGGTCAACTGATTGCAGGAATAAAGCTGGCCACCGGTGATCCCTGTACACGAAGTAACACCGTGGCTGGAATTCCGAATGACCAGACTTGAGTCGCAGAATTCTCGGTATTCCTGATAGCGTCCCGTTGATCTAAATGCACCAAGTCGTCGACTGGCAATTCATAATTTGCGTATACATTCATTTTCCAGATCGCTTCCGCGGGGCTTCAATAACAGCGGGAAAAGTAAAATTGCTGTCTGTTTCCGCTTTCGTTCATCAAATTTGAAATCATCAAAATTGTAACCTAAACATTCTCTAGTTTTACGTGTTCCACATTACGAGGTTTGCTATATCTCAGAATCATGACTGTGCAATACGAAATCCGTAACTCTGGTATTTTTCGCCTCAAGCATCTGTCGGTGTTCTCTCTAAATAGGCGGAAATCTCCCTGTTCCGTGTTCGCTGGCACTTCCGTTAATGCCTCGTCCGCCGTTAGCGAGTCTGTCGTCGAATTAGAGGCAGCTCTCTAATTCACCTAACAAGATCGTAACGTTATCTGGGAGGGAACTAATTACGCGACGCAAATCTTGGTTTTCGCGGGCGCGCGATCATTCAACCGCGGCTGATTGCAGCCCCGCTAGAGGATCCATTCCATGAGCGGAAATCAAAATTGCTGGCCGTTAATGTTCAAAGAAGAGCACTAACAATGCGCGATACGTTTGATGCGGCACAGCGACGCGAAACGCTTCGTGGCTTCGCTAATTATGTACGGCGGGAAATTCCCTTTGGAAATAATTCGTGCCACTCTATGGGAGGCCATTCAGACCTCCTTTTACCACGTTAATTCTCTAACCATCTCGCATACCGACTATGAATGTTACTCACAGCTGACTTCGCTACTAGCGACCATCGCGAGTGATCGATAGCATCAAAACGAGATATCAGAGGCAGAGATTCCTCGTAATTAGTTCCTCCACTCACTCCACCACAGGCACGTAAATCGCTTAACGGACGAAAGGTTTCTCGATAAAACTGTGATTTCATTTCATTTTCTGCGGCTGAAGTTGGGAAATAAAATGATTCCACCGACAGCAATGTATTCGCAATTACCAAAACGAGAGATTCACTCCAGGTTCGAGTTACAAATTAGTCTCTGTAAACCGTTACGAAAGTCGTCTCTTTACCTGCTTCGCAGAAATTGCGATTTTCTTTTTTAAAAAGTTCCGATTCGTGGTAGTTTTCACGATAAAGTATACACGGGATGCAATTTTTTCATTAATTTTGTTCGGCTACTGGAAACAGGAAGCAGATAAACGAATCTCGGAGGTTATTTGCGGGTCTCCATGTTGCACAGTCGAGTGTAATGTTCAGCGTTTGAAGTTTGTAAAGAATATATATTTTGCAAAAAACGAATAACCGACTGTTTACTGTTTCATTGCGAGCCGATGTAAAGCCCGAGACAGCGAGTTACATAAACTGCCGATTCCTTGCAGGTAACGAAGTCGTCGGCGAGTACACAGTGAAAGAACCAGGCGGTAACATCCGAACCGTGAAGTATCACGCTGGAAAGGACGGATTTTTCGCTCACGTCCACAACAGCAACGGGAACAACCACGACGGAGGACACCACGGTTAAAAATCGTCTCGCGACCCTACTCTTTTCCAAAGACACCCTGACGAGGTTCCATTGTTCCTGTTATGCAACGTTGTTTATTTTGTTATAGTTGCACCGATTAATAAAAGTCTCCCGATCGTTCGACTCGTGCCTCATTTGCCTCTGATGTGATTCTTGCTAAAATATTGCATGACTGGAGGGAGTGCGGAACGAAAAGAAAAAAGTCAACAACGAGTAAATAACAATTGCGTGAAACGGGGCGAGTATTTTGGAGGAAAATTAATTTCGTCGCAATTCCGTGACAACGAACGCCAGTCCGTGCAGATTCAATTTATTACGCGCGGAACGCGGGACGGATAATGTCCGCCCCCAAATTACTTCCCGCTCAGCCGCGAAGAGATTCGATCGCTGAGGATCCGTAGCCCAAATCGAAAACCGATGCGTGGAATCTGGCGAACGCTACCCGCGACTCCAGGGCGACCGATGTTTTTAACGGAACTGACGTTTACTGATTGACAATTCGATCGTGACCAACGTGTGGATATCTCCCTCGTGATTACGTATCCAGGCACACCAGAAACAACCGCGATGACCTCGCGTTCGGAATCGATCGGTCGCTTTTCAGAATTAACGACACCTCTGACTCGAGATACCCGTTCAACCTGTTCCCTGTCTCTTCGTTTCGATGAAATACCTATAATAGTTAATAAATAGCCATCTGTGACAGCTTTAACATTTTGGAAGCGCATAAATTTGAAATGTTTTTGATATGGTAATCCACATCTCAAGTGTCTCGTTAACTATAGGAAAAATTGTGTTGTACAATTTTTAGTGCATTTATTATGCTTCCATTCTTCAAGCGACACTGTGTCTATTTTATCGACATTTGTGGACCACGAAGAAAATCTACGCAGCTTTGCAGTAATCGCATGCATACGCTTTGCCCTCTAGACTTGCACAATCATGAGTCCTCTACTTGTAGCCACTTCGAGCGTCGAAAATGCTGTTTTCTCACAAAACGTAGACAACAATGCCATCAAAGACTCCGAGAACAACGACAATGACAAGGCCAAGCTTGTATAAGTGGATTGTTCCTAATTTTCTCTGGCTGTGCCTAGTGCTTAAAATTATGGCGTTTTGTTACCTCGTATTCCTAATTGTTCTTTCATAGTCATCGTTTCGGATAATACGTGAAAAACGCGAGAACAATGGGTTGTCATCAAATTGAGAATTCGATATTTGATTTACACTATGGAATTAACGATCGCATTCAGAGCGCCTTTATTATTCATCTTTGGTTATTTCGCTGTATCGTTTCATTCCGGTGAATGATAGCAGGGAACATTTTACGATAAATCGAAAGGGCGGTGGCAACGCCATAGGGTGATACTGAAACGTTTATTCAAAGAGAAGCTGTATTATTATTGCGTTTAATTAAATGTACTGTAAATTGAATCGTGCATGAATCGCATAAACGTGCAGGCAAACGACATCCGCTACTGTATCGCTGTTTTCCATAACTCGACGCACGAATTTAACGATATCGCGATAGTTTGAATCCCGCTTAACATTAACGTTTAACAGTATTCTGCTTTTTATTAAAATTGTATGTCCGTATCGTTCATGGTATGATCTCTGCAATGATTTAATTGGGTTTTAATATTAATATTCTTTCGCGAATATCCAATCGATAACTTCCGAATTGAGAAACAAGGGGATATTCGTGGTACGATGACGTTAATTCAATTTAAAATTCTAAGGACGTATCGGTGACATTGGCATATTAATTGTTCCTTGTAATAATATTCCGTGATTTGAATAAACGCCCTGGAAGACTAATGGACAACTGTTACAGAAAATTAATGGCATTTACCCGTACTTGACGACCGTTGAAATTGGTTACCATTGAGCCCTACTACTCCTTTGTCTTATTGCTTCTTCGTGCACGGAATTTTCTTCGCGAAGTTATCCCAGGGAGCCGAGTTATCGAGGAATCTTTAACGGAGTTCCTGGGTAGGAAGTCAATGAGATGGAAAGCAAGAGAAAACGAAGGAAAATGAATGCCCTTCGTTGCGGTCTTGCGAGCTATTAAAATTGAATATCAGAGAAACTAATTTCTTCTGGGTTAACGGTAGCACTGCTGATACAATTGTCGGTTCTCCTCGCAACTTCTCTGGACCACGGACTCTGCAAACTTTAGCGATGAATCTCGAGAAGTGTCTTAATTGAAACTGCATTTATTCGAAATATTTGTACCGAGTCCTCTTAACACTCGCCGAAGACACATTCTACCAACGAGTTTTAGACAAATCTCGCCCATGAAAAAGAATATAATGCACGCGATTAGAAATCTTGGAAGACGCGTTACGCTTTCCTAAACCGCGTTGTAACGTCAGAATGTCACTCTTGGGTGCAAATAAACCCAACAAGGGGTATGCAAATCAGCTCGAACCATGCTACGAACTCGATGCTTCTGAGAACCTTGTTTCCCAGAGTGGAAGTAGCGCGAGCAACGAGACATAAAAGGGATTCGTAATTTATATCTCACAGTGGTTGATTCGAGTATTCGTTAAGACCTGTCCGACGATGACAGTATCCCTTTCTTCGCTCGTTGTTTCGACGAACAATGAGGGGAAATAAAATTCGTACCGCGACTCGTCGACGTCTCATTCAAAGGCAAACAGTGTCCCCATTTAAATGAATCACGAGATAATTTCGCGAGAGGTTATCGCGCGTTTCTTGTCGCGTGATCGTCGCACAGAAACTCGGATCTTAATCCGTGTCGTGGTGCTCGGTGCTTTCTTGTCGCTTTACAATCCTGTTTATTTAGCGATTCTTCAGCTTCTTTCAGCACAGCCAGTGAACAGCGTGGAACAAAGATTTGTTTATTACGGGTACGAAACGCTTTATTGTCCTCGTGCTAGCGTGGAACGACGTAGCTATGAAAGTTACACGCGTTCGTCGTCCCACTTGCACCCGTAATTCCGAGAGCTACCCATTCTAATTCCTGTTTGTTCCGTTCTTTTTTCTCGTCGCGGTACACGGCACCTCGCAAAGAAAAAAAAAAAAGGAAAAATCTCGAGCAACGAGCACCGAGTACCGTCCGTGCAGTTCGAACGTGTCTCTTGCTCGTAAAATACTCCCGTCAGCCATCGAACGGTTCGAGGAAGTACGAGGCGACCCTCCAGCTTCCGCTTTATGAAGTCCCTTTGATCCTCTCTCTACCTTTCGCTGGCGACGGGGCACCATACCCTCGCTGAAAATTTCCGAATGACTTATTGTGAACGGGAGTGTACACCGAGGAAAGCGCAAACTTCTGAAATAAAAATAATACCAAAACAACGCGAAAGAAAAGCGTGCTCCACGACACGAGAGGACGAGGGAGTATTTCTTAAGAAACTCGGCTGCCATGGGGAGCAGAAAGGTGCCTCTAACCCTAGGAACAACTATTCTATTTACTATTGGTGATTTTACTGACAGTAAAGTTAAACGCAATTGCATATCGCGCTTGCATCGTGAAACCGAAAAAAGAGAATCAGAAGTCGCATCGTCAAAAGTCCTCGCTGTGGGAGTCGACTTTTTCCTGTACCAATTTTTTGCATCATCGTTTCGAAAAGAGGTACGCAGCTTGTCCTACTTTCCACGATCACCTTGTTTAGTAGCTACATTTACGGCGTATAAAAGTTAAAAACTCGCAGTACGCACAGCAGTTCTATCCGGCGCAGCAAATTTTAACGAGGCTTCATTCTGTAGCGCTAATTAACCGATAATCAACAGGAAGAACTCACCGATTGAAAATATAAGTCACCGAAAGCGACCGGCGACGCGAGGCCATTTAATTCTGTCCCATTAATTTACGCGCGTGTATTCGCCGGTCGACGCCGACGTCGGAAGTAAAGAGGCGAAAAAACAACGCCATCGTCTGATATTAACATCGAACTTCAGTTAACGAACGCTTACTGAATCGTTCACGAACACCAGACTGGTTATCACCGATCGGTTTGCCTAGAGGCGAACAAAATTCTCGTCTGAACGAATAATCTTATAATGTAACATTTATTCTTATATCCAAAAATCTCGTTGCTATTTCTCTCCTCGATACACATTATTATTTCTACCTACAATACTATTGGATTCACATCCCTGCCCATCTCTGCTTTCGGAACGTGAAGCGAAACGTCGTTGTTTGACACGGCTGGATCCTTCCACCAGCCACCGTGGAGTCCAACGAAAGTGTCATCGAGGACGAAGAATGGAAGTATTCCTTCTGCGAGCTATTTAGAATACTTACTACGTCGCATGGACCGAGCGTATAAGCACCTGCTCGTAGTCATTCGTTGCAACTCTTTTTCGCGCGTGTTTTTTTGCTGCGAGGATTCCTTTTCCTGGCGTTTCAGAAATGCTCGTTCGATCGACGCTCGGACGGTATTTTTAGTTGCAGAAACAGGAGCATGTGCGCTCCACTCTCTGCCCAGGCGTTATCCGATGGGTTACATCGAGAAGGAAAATATTTGGAATCGACCGACCGACTGCGCGCTCCTCCTATTTCGTTCGTTCATTTTGTACCGTATCGTCCATCGCATTAGAAAAAAAAAAACATCACAGAAACTTTTTTTAATGACGTGATGTATTTTCAATGACGGCGATGTAACTCGAAAGTAAAACAAGCACAACCACCTATGATATTTTACTGAAAATGTTCGACTAGACTCTATTCGCTGCCCCGTTCGACTGACCCCATTGAGCTCGCCCCGTTCCCAGACCGAACTCGCCACACTTGTATCGATAATCGTCAGATTTGGAACATTATGCCACTGTACCACGATAATTAAAAGTGCATAGTAGGAACGGGCTTCCTCCCCCCACGTATCGGTATCAAGATCCTTCGCACGAATTCCCGAATGCAGCCAGAACTAATTGCCAGTTGTTCGGCGGAGGTAGAACGCGATCGGGACGGGTATCGATAAATTACGGCGCAGAACAGACGGGAAATCGATTCTCGCATAGAACGAAAGCGCAGCGGCGGTTTTCGTGCGTTGACTTCGACCAAAACTGCGACACGACGGCTGCCTTTCCGCCGCGAGCAGACGAAGTCGAGGCCGCAGTTGTCGTGATTGCGCGTGCAACTGCAGTTGCAACGGGGCTCCTCAGTTTTCGACTTATCGATCCACCAGGCAAGCGGGTTTAATTTTCGCCGTCACGTCTGTACCGTCTGGCGTGCTGTGGTGTCTGGACAAACCATAAATACCCTCAACCCTCGGCCATATTTTCTTTTTCGGCCGACAAACGTCCATTAATATCTTTAGGAAAAGGCACCTTAGACCAGATGTCGACAAACTATGAATCCCGCCGGTCGCGCGAGCAAAAGCAAATAAATTGCTTGGTTAGGACTATTTAATTACAAACACCGCGTTTCACCTCCTCGTGTTTAATCATTTTTCCTTTCACAGACGCTATTGTTTTCGGTTAGGTTGTTCAGGTGAAGTTGGAACAATGCGAACGAAAGTGTTCCTTTTGCAGGGAAACGTACGCGCGTAGGTGTTTGTCCAACGTTTCGAAGCGCGCCTGTTCTCCGAAAAGTTTGCTTGCGTTCCCGCAAGTATTTCGGTAACGTTTGCACGAGGCGAATGTCGAGAAACGAGAACGGAGTCCACTTTGGAAAATTACTCGTAGATCATAAGAATCGTTTGCCCACGGAACGCCTATACGTTTACGTCAGAAACTCGTTCTTCATCCTGTACAATCGCCGTTCAGGGAGCCAATACATTCTTAACGATTCCGTGCGTTAACGGGATTATTTATTAACAAATTCCAGCGTCGTACAACGTGACCTTATGCCCCCTTTATATACTAAACTGTGTTTTAGAATTTTGAAATCGTGTCTCTACCGAAAAATCCTAGAACACGTCGATTTATTTGAACTAGCTCATATTTTAAATAAAGTTTGAAGTAACAGCTACCGTTTACATAACGAACCAATATTTGTTCGCAATCTGTATTTATTTTTAGCTACAGAGTATTCTAGCAAAATTCGTATGGGAACCTGTTGAACGCTCTGCGTATGTATTTGTTATTTATACAAATTATTGCCATGTCGTGTGTTTGATGCTACCTATGGTGGACCCACCGTAATGGGAATGACCGATCTGTATTTCTTAGCAACGCCAATTCAACGCGAGGGCTGTTCGTTGCAACGGCACTAGCCAAAAAACAAAAAGAGACGTTGTCTTTAGCCGGATCACGAGCAAAGTTTCTCCTAAAGTTCGTATCGGTGTAAGAGAAACGCGACCCGCAGGAATGGCTGCGGAGAGACTACGTGGAACTAATGGCGGGATCCAAGCGGGGTCGCAAAGATTAAACGAGCATCGAAAAGGCGGCGGAAGTGGAACGAGGGTGGAAGTACGCCCGCAAAGTGAAACAAATTGCCGCGAACGAGGCTCAGCCCGGCGACGCAGTCGTTGATTTTTCCTCTAATACCGCCGCAGAAGGGTCCACCGAGTTTTTAAACTCGATCTTTGATTTTTCTCCCGACACGATTCGAACAATCCACCCCCTGCACTCCTATGATAACTCCAAGTTCGGTTTCATTCTTTGTCAGGAGCGTTCCTAGCATAAACGACGCCCCTTCAAACTATACAATAACGTTTCTTCTATAGGAAGACTAACGAGGACAAACAAGAAAATTATTTGTGATGATTCGGTTATCTTCGGTATCAGTCCAAGTGATGTAGCCACAATTTTCACACAAATTAAACATTTGCGATCAATTTTAGAAGAAAAGCTTATAGATTATTGTACCTGTTGAAAAATGATCTAAATGCTGACTTATTTTTCAGACCGTCGATCTGTCGTATCCCCTTGAACACGAACGCGGGGTATCGAAATCTTGATCGCGAAACAGTTTAATTCTCGTTTTTTCGCTGCTCGGCCGGCGAAAACCTCGAGAAGGCAATTAAAACTTCCGTGCCGTTTCCGCGACGACGTGCAAAAGCAATGAACAGGTAAAATGAGAATTAAAGTTTCCGAAACGAGAACTCGCGACGCGATTTCGAGAGACACGTCTGTTGTGAAATCGTACCTTAGAAAAACAGACCTCATTAGCATAGCCATAGAGCTACTAACAGAAATGAACAACATTCTTATTTCGATGCAATTTTAAACCATTTCAAAAATGGTTTAATGGAAGGAAGATAAGCAACGTTTGATACACTATTTGCTTAATAAAAATTGCAAGTTCAATTGCGAAATGAAATTATGTATCAACAGCGGCGTTCCTATGGACTTTCGTTAATAAATAGTACGTTTAAATGAACAGTGTCACGTTGGAATTAATACGACTGTAAATAATTAATTAAAAATTGAATACAATCAACGTATGCTTCAATGTTAACGTATAGAAGCTTACTTGAATAACTAATCAATTCAATAGGCTTTGCGAATCAATCACCGCACTCAGTTTTCATGCATCATTTATGAATCGAATAAAATTCAGCCTACCTCTGGCCAATAGCATCGACAAACTGTGGAGCCTCGATGGTCGTGCATGGAGCAACGCTATCGTCAGCCTGGCTCTACCAGCCAGGGATCTTCGATAATAATTTGCAGCAACGGGACCGCAAATTTATAAGCGGTATCGATCGCCAAGAAAGCTGTGCTTGGGAACCCGAAAAATATATCCCGAAATGAATAAATTTCGAGAACGTTGATATATTCCAAAAGAATCTTCCAAACCCTTCCTTATCTTCAGTCGCCAGGCGATCGTCTGGGATGGCGCGGTTCGAATTTCAAACTGATGAATCGTGTACAGAGGACAGGCTCATCCTGTTGTCTTAAAGATCCCATTCATCTGGCTGGTACATGGGACGTCCTATTAAACTTGGTAGAGCTCCGAGAGGTCCAACTAATTCTTTGATCGATATGAAGTCTTTTCTCGAGCACGCACTTCCCGAGACTCTCAAATCTAAGAGGATTTATCGAGATTTATCGTTTACAAAAAAAAATATTCTTTTTGGCGATTTCATCTTTGTTTTTATTATTCGAGGAACCAGCCCTTGTAGATTAACTAATTCTACCGATATATCCGACTCTGAAATTATCAAAAATATCGAAACGTGTTTCAAATCGTAAATTTTAGAATGAAGATACAAGTTATAAAATATTGTTATCGAGCACTTTTTCTACATCGGAAACAGTAAAACTTTTATTTGAAACAGTTTCCAATATGTTCCTTTGTTCAAAAACTTTGACCAATGAACATTTGCACGAATTTTCATGAGAATCTGTTACCGACAATTCCCAGGACGTACAACGTGACTTTACGAACCAAAAATTAACAAATAACACGTCGTTCTAAATGGATCACGTTTCACGAAGGATAACAGTCCTCCAAAGAAGCCATCTGATACCTGGAAGCGTTAACATTCTCGCACGTACGGTTTATGCAGCTGGATTTACCCTACGCCATTCAATGGATCTCGATGTATAATACAGAACGCTCCCTTGACATTACGGTTGAAGCATAGAGATTAATTAATTCTAGAATCTCAGATCAAATTATGCACCAGTTTAGTGCATTGAACCTAACATTATAGGTCACAAGCCAATAATTTTCTAGCGAAATTACATCGACAAATTTACAGATGGAATCGAAATTATTCTTGTTAAACGAATCGTGGGAATTGTCATTTGGTTGCTTTGAATAATGATGTTTGATTACGCATGGGCGAACTAATTGTCCAACTTCGTTTGGCAACACGAGCTAATCCGTTTGATTGTTAATCCGTTGACAGACAGCTTTCTGATGAGAGTGGAAATAGGAAAAGGGAAAAATCTACCTCGAGATAAGTAGAGAAGAAACTTGTACGGTGGAAAATTGTCCAAACTATTCCACTGCGATATTCGTTCGTTCAGATGAAACTTCCGGGAGACGTCTTGGTCCAATATTGATAGACCGATTCCCACGATCGAGACGAGCCTGTTCGCGATTTCTCTCGCTGAAACACCTTGTCCGTCTTTGAGAACGATTGGGCGATTCACCACCCGTGGGAAGGAATCGAATCTGAGGTCGGAAGCTCCAGATCTTAATCTACTTTTAATATCCTGCGACTGAGAGGTCCTCGCAGCTCGATCGCGGATCAGCGCCGCGGAATGGAAAAGTTTGCTCGTTCGACCTTCCGAGGTAAGATACCGCTCTTTCATTTTCCCACGGAGATTGCAGTGGAAAAGAAAGGAAGACGCGACGACGGAAACCAGATCCAAACTAGTGGAGGTCGCGACCACACCAAGACGAGGCGAATCTGTTGAAATCCTAGCCGTCGCTCCATTTAGTCCATAGTCGCGCTGCATTTAGAGAAATTCATCGTTCATCGAGGGAACAATTCTTGTTGCCGCTCGCTCCCCACTGGAGTACTCTCATATTTCATCGGTCATTCGAGTGGAGCTCGGAATTCTCGAGATAATTCATGACTCTGTTGTTTCTTGCCACAAAGGCTACCAAGCAGCGACGGAAGCCCTTGAGTAGGATTTGATAAGTTTACGTCGATTTATCTTCAAGCTTTGTACTCGCGCGTCCTTGTGTCCAATCGCCGCTTAAGTAATATTTCAAAGAATTCTTCGATTCTTCTAAGCATTCAGTTTTTGGCTCTATCGCCAGAAATAGAATTACTCACCTAAACCGATTGCACCCACTGAATTCTTCGAATATTACAGAAACATTTTACACTGCAGTCAAACACTTGGTTATCTCCTTTTCCTTAAGTTTATATTTAATTCCAATATTGTCCTCTTCGTTGATATTCGACAATTTCACTAAGATTACTTACCGGATAGAGTTTGTCCCGCGAATTAAATGGATTTCTGTAATTTCGAGGGACAAATTAATAAAATTAGCCGCCCTACGTCAACGGGAGAACGCTGATTGTTAACGACATTTCGACCGGTTAGTTGAAATTAAATCCAGCGCGCAATTAAAACAAGGGAATGCGCGATTAGAAGTAGTATGGCGGGAGAGGGAATGATTTATTATATGGTTAATGAATTTCACGCAAATAGCTGCAATAATGCTGTAACGAGTTCGATTTTACGACCGCAACACCTGGAAACAGTCCGAGCATCGAACAGAAACGCATCGAACGACGATATTTAAATCGATATTCCCCAACGCGCGCGCGTTCCGATGGATGAAATAAACTAGATGATTAAATATTTTCGATGGCAAACAGACGCATGAATATGCATAATCGGGGACCCGTTAATTCCATTCGAGAATGAGCTTTATTACATTCATTCGCTTTAACGTCCTCTCTGGTAACATTCACGACGCGAAGTTAGAAAACGCGCGAATCGACCACTCTGGCTGCAACTACGGTCGTTTCGGGGAGTCATTAAAACATTACGTTCAATTCAATATGTTTTCAATGCAATTATTTTCACGTTAGAGACTCGTCCGCGTGCTCGTTGGCTTGGTACGCAGAAAGCTCTCGATTTAGGCAGTTAATTCGTTTTACAGCGTTCTAATGCATTTGATTATTTCATCCGAATGGTACAGAGTATGACTAAATTATGTTAGTACTCGCGTGGAGAAGGAATATTAAGTGCTAACATTATTTGGACGTATGTGGTAAGCGATAAATGAAAACTTTGTAGGATTATGCTTTTACTCGTTCTGTGAAGTCATTCCACCGTCGCTCTTTCTTTCAATATCACGTATCAGATATCACTTTTCTTTCTTTCTTTTTTTGTTCGATATCAAACAGATACATACTCTCCCATCGGGAAAAAAGTGAAAACAGAGGTCATTCGTACGAAATATGTGGAAGCGAATAAGTGGAGCATTTCGAGAACTGTAATTACTTTCCAGCAACTTTCCCTTTGTATTTTGATTAACTGAAACAATAATTTTCATTTTCACAGCAGTTTACAGCACGGTAACAATTCCTGTCGCATGATTTATAATGTAACCGACACGACAGTTTTGATAGTCCCGTTTCGATGGGACGCGAGCCGGGCGCGTTCGTTAATTTATCATACCGCGTGTTGGGTGTTAACGAAGCGGTGAATGGAATAACAGTAACCGATGTGAATTACAATGATTGTAATTAATAAATCATCGAGTGGGTATTAGCGGTTCGAATGACGGGCTATCTAATGCAGGGGTTTGGTCGCGAGGAAAATCTATCTCTCGCGCGGTTACAACGTACCTCTCGTTAACATAATTCCAGTAACAAGATACCTTCGCTGTATTCGTTCTATATATTATGCTCGGCGTTCGCAGTAACAACGTTAATATTTTCCTATTGTTGGCCATGGTATTGTAGGAGTCTAAACGAAAAATAAGGCACGGGAATTCGAAGCCACGATCCTCGGATCCACAGTCGACCGCTTTACCTACGCGATCAATCCCATACCCTACGTTTCGTGTACTTATTTGACTCCTTATAGTTGGGTATGGGAGGCGCGGACACTACACTCGGCTATCCTGAATTGACATTCATTCGCCCTCGAATGTCCGTTATCTCGGGTTTTGCGTCTCAACAATAGCGCGCCGCACCCTCTTTCGCCGAAGTCCCACTCCGACCGCACCTCAAGTTGCCCCTTCCCTGGAATGTGCTCCCCTCTCTCTTTCTCTCTCGACGCCTCACTGCTGCCCGCTCCCCACCGTCAACACGACACCGTCCTTCGCGTGGCATTGTTGTTCATCGTGACTCATCGTCACTGGCCGGTCCTCTGCCGCCGTAACCCCCCATCCCGGACGAGTCCCCATATGTAGGAGTCTAAACGAAAAATAAGGCACGGGGATTCGAAGCCACGATCCTCGGATCCACAGTCGACCGCTTTACTTACGCGAACAATCCCGTACCCTGCGTTTCGTGTACTTATTTGACTCCTTATTGTTGGGTATGGGAGGCGCGGATACTACAGTATTATCGGCACTCGGAACGTACGGTTTAGACTTGTGTTTTCGTATTTTTAACAGAACTGCAATTCGCAGAGATCTGTCTCGTTTTGAACGACAAACAGCTGAGTGATTATAAAAAAGATGGAAGTAACATAAAAATAGTATGAATTCACTAAAAAGTTGTAATTCTCGAAAATCTCAAACTTTTCAAATCCAGGCTGCTATCCATTTTATGTCTCTCGTTCTCCGGGACATATAAACGTTACGGTATAGTGTATCGGTCGATGTCAGAAAAAAATTCAGCTCAATGGGATTCAGATTGTCGGTTCATCGAGGAAGCAGCACGAGTTCGATGAAGATGCGTCGAAAGCTACCGAGGAAATTTGCAACAGAAGGTTTCTATTACGTCGGAAATGTCGATGCGTTCGTGCGAGCACTGGGAACACGATGCTTCCTCGTTTCCGTGTTCTACAGGGTCTGATTGTACTTACGTACACATGTACGCACGCGTGTTCGTTCACACGCGCTGAAACTGGAAGAATACCGACGAAACGAACGCGCTTGCACGCCGAATAAAAGGAACACGTCAAGGAAAGCACGGTCGAGTATTTCCCTGTGGATTATTCGGGCGCGGCAATTCGCGCGAGTAAAAATTAAATTAAGGCACGCGGCGTATCCTGGCAGCAAACGTAAGTTCTCCCTTTTTCTGACCCAGTGTCGATCGTTTAAGGAAACGTTGCCTTCCGTTGCGAGAAAATGTCGCTCGACGAGGAATACGAAGTCGAGACGCGAGATTACATACCTGATATTTCACGCTTCGATAAATGTCGCGCCATCGACTGTCTGTTGCTCCGAGTATTTCGACGGTTACAAATTTCATTAAGTGGGTGCTTGTATATTGCTCTAGGTTTTCTTTATTCATTTATTGTAGACGCTTATCTCTCTCTCAGCTTTTTCCTGTTTCATTTCTTTGCTCGACTCGGTTTTATTAAATTGGTGAAATTATTTATATCGGTTCGATGCCAAGGAAAAATAGTTCGCAAACCATTCGATAATTTCTTTAAAGGAGTGATTCCGTCTCCCAGGACGTTCCTTTTTATTCTCTTTCCAAACACAAAGGGAGTGGAAAGACGCGTCTTTGGTTTCCCTTTTTCTTTACATTTCCGCGAACATATACCCGCGAGTTGCATTAAGAACGATACCTATATCGTCGGGCCTTCCGCGGGTTTCCGTTCCATGCATATTCATCCAGGGACAAACTGGATTTTCTTCGCGTCGCGGAAGTTCCCGGCGGCAAAACGGGACAGAACTTTTTTCCCCTGATGAAAGAACGCTCATCGCCTTTATTACGCTCTGATGCAAGACCCATGTACGCGATTTCTCTCCCCGCTGGGTTCGAAACTTCCGCACCTGGTCTCGCGACCTGCCCTTCGCATCGACGTCGTCGTACCGACGACCATTTTCCCCAGATTTTCTCCTCTTTCCATCCGTACCGATAATGAAGATTTCCTGCGACGTCTCTGGAGATGCTGCGGTTTCCTGCAGGAACCACGATATCACCGGCGAATACCCGCGCCGTGGCATCGACGACAATGGGAAAAGAAAACGGGACAAAAAGGAGCGACGAGGGGAGAAATGGAGGTCCCCAGACCGTTTCGTTTATCGATTTCATTTAATCCCGCGTTTCCTTGCCGTTTGTCGATCTCGATATATTACAGATTGTTTCGCCGATTCCCCCGAGGAGAACTGGCGTGTCCAGCAGACGGAGAAATAACCGAGCCTTCTATTCCATAAAATTTGATAAAGTAAAATGTCGCCGTGCGGGACTCTGGGGAATACGTCGTCACCGCGGATAGAAGGCCCGTCGGCGGTGTTAAAATGTTTAGATACGAAAGTAGATGATACAAATTTCATTTTCTCGAGCTGTCGTAGTAATCCCTTAAAATAAACGTCGCAGCTCTGTGACACGCAATGCGGAAGGCCGCGATAAATTGCTCCGGAAGGCGAGGACAACGCACAGAGGATCGTTATCCTGTCGTTAATTCAGTTAGGGATCTGGTTAGCGTTGTGCATGTAGTTTGAAACTTTGTTAAATTGGATATTGCCTGTCACCCCATAACAGATTGCGGATGTCTCGCGCGCGGACACCTTCGATTTCTGTGTTCCTTTGTAGCGGACAGCGGCTACTTCCAGTGAAATCCTTTATGTCAACGAAGAGCTTCATTTTCCCTTGCTTCATCGTAAACGGAGCTGCACTAGAGATTTCTCGGATTCACCCATAGAAGAATTCTTATCGATTCAAAATAAAGTTGTCTCCTTGCCAACGATAAATCCAATAACAAGACATGCTTCCATCTTTAATTTTCGTTCATCAGGATCGTGTTGAAAATTGAACACCTCGAGAAACAACATTTTATTTATATTTTATTTATCGCTATATGAGCGCGATGCGACGTCGCGGGGCGTTTTCACGAGGAAACGGTGCAAGGTAACACCGTGGCGTGGCTGAGATGAACGGAATCGAGTTGGTCGATTTGTCGGTTATTCCATTAACTTTGGTCAGCGAACGATAACGAAGCGAAGCTCGGTTCAGGGCGTGATGTAAATTGGCGACGAAATGAAAAAGGAACAGGATCGATGGGTGGGTACCCGGTAGCCGGCGCGCGTATGGAATTTCCGCTGATGTCCTTTGAGCCTGCAGTGGCGGAATGAGAAGCAAAAAGTGCCGGAAACAGGTGTACACCGTGTAGTTCCTGTTTTTCCTCCTCTCGTCTCCGCTCCGTTCCTCTTCATCGGTCTGTGTTTGGTCGATTTTTTTTCTTTCTTTTTCATTTCGCGGCGCAGCAGCTCGTTTGACGGCATCGACGGGTACGCGTTTCATCGTTAAAAAACGTAGCATATCGCGGTTATAACAGCATTGATACGCCGTTTCGTGGCGAACGATACGTTCAACTTTGAGCCGCGTCGGATGAAACGATAAACATCCGTCGCGTCTTTGACGGAGATCTTCGTTATACGTCCCGTTCGCTGACGTTTCATTTACCAAGGGATTTATGCTCGATCGACGATTACCTGGATAGTTGCTCTAAGAAGATTCCGTGCATTCTTGCAGTATTTCTGATAAAAGTGCCCCTATATCTTACAATGTTGACACAGAAATCGATAGCACAGATTGGTACCGTAAATACCAAGGTACCTTCGAGCTGGAGAATTAAACAGTTCCGAAACTTTGCACGCTGAAATTGCTTGGTACAGAGGTCGTTGAAGCCTCCTCACGATCAAACCTGAAAACAATGACTGTTAGAATCGTTTAGACAGGGTGGTACGTACACGTTTAATATATAAAAAAAAGACAGACTTTCTCAAGCATAGTAATGTTACACCCTTAAAGTTGTAACACCTCTACGAGATCGACCTACATAAAAGCTACATAAAAGCTACATAAATTCTAATTAAATACCAGAATCAACGATGATGCATTAACCGATTCATTCTTCGCGAAGTATTTGTTCGGTCTCAATTTCTCGAGAAACAGAACTGAAAAATATTTGCCAGACACTCGACGGAACGAGATTACCCAGAGATCTAATAACCTAATTGCTCTCGAATGAAACGACAGAAGAGCTATGCTATACATGTCCTATTTTCCTCAGTGACAGGTAGCAAAATGATTCAAATTCGAACTGATTTTCCATGCGCGTGAAAACATTGCGAACTGCTTGTCCGCGCACGTAATAAAAATATAAAAGGCACAAGAGATTGAGATACCGTTCGTTCGCATTCATGGCCGCGAATACATTCGCGTTGATTCGCCATTGATTCACGGAAGACTGCACCTGTGACCAAGATGTACCAGCACGCGTGCACGGCGCATACATAAAATATGTTGTCTGCACCAGATAAGACACCCACCCCACCACGAGCATCGCGAGCGATAAAGTCCGAAGTAAAACGGCGATCCGTCGATAGACCGTTTTATCGCTGTCGTGAACCTTCACGGAAAGATAATAACGTGTGACAGGTAGAGAAATTTTCTGGAGTCGTTTTACGCTCGTCGCGATCGCTGTACCAAAATGTTTCAGCAAACTACGCTTTTTCTCGCGCTATCCTGGGCTGCGCTCTGCCTAGCGACAAAATTTCAGGTACGTTCACCATTTCAACCTACGCCTGACTTATGTACATTCAGATAAGATTGCGATAGATAGAGATTAGGTTATCGACAGAATTTTTGTAGCGCTTGAGAGCCTTGAGGATCAAAACTGAAACAAAGCTTGTAATTATAAAGCAATAATCTACAATTTTGTATAATCGTGAGCCATTTTTGAGAACGTTGTTTGGGAGATTCTTCGAATTTGCACATCTCACTTTTTACCTTCCAACTAAATTCAAGATCTCCAATATTTCGACGTCTCGTCGGGCTGTAGCTGGGCTGCCTAAATTTTCAGCAAGCGAGGAAACTCGTCGGCTCCTTCAGGCGGTGAACGTCACCGCGGAACTTTAAGCCGGAAGTTCCCTTGTTTTCGCCGAATGCATAACTATCGACTCGTGCGCGCGTGGCGTCGTAAAGTTTCGCGCGCCGAAAGTCCGCCGGATTGTCGTACGATTAAACTGTTTATGCGGCCGATATTGCGTTTTCAGCTCGAGCGATTCTAACGAGCCAAGTTAAACAATAAGCCGGCCCACGACGGAAGAACCGGCCTGTCCGCGAAACTTTTAATGAGAACCAGAGGACAAGTCGGCCGTCGAGCTCAGGAAATCGTTGCGCTCGATCCCACGCGAGGTCGCCAAAGCTACAAGAAATGAGTGGTCATGAGAAAACGGAGCCAAAGATTGACATTAAAAGATGAGATACGGTTAGATGGTACATGATTCAGAAATCTTAGCTTCTCCGACGTTTTTAAAACATCGTCGGAGGCTCTCGAAACCTTTTTCTGTACACAAACTTTGTTCTCATTTATTCCGTCTCAAGTGTAAAGTGAATTTTTGAATTTCAGTTAGAAAAGAACATTGTGCAATAGCAACGAGAACCGTACCTACCTCGTCCTTTTTTTCACGATACAAGGGTAAAGCGCGTTCGAAACGAAAACAGTCTCTCGAGGGATTCGTTCTCCAAAAGTCCCACGGCCGCTGGTGGAAATGGTCCAAGTTTTCTTCGGTTTAATTAATTCGTTGTCCGATTGTTCGCAGGCGAGAATGGGCTAACCGCGGGAATTTTGTTTGTCTCGTTAGTCCTCGTGTTCGGTGAAACAGAACAAAGGGATGACTGCGCGGCCCGGTGTCAGAAACGAGGGTGAAGGGGAGGATAGAGACGGCGCTCAAGCGAACACGCGTCGAAAACTGGATTAGAAAGTTTCGTTGTGTTATCGCTACTTAAGGGATTAACGCCATCTTGCGCAACACACGCGTCGGGAATCCTAATCAGCCCCCGCTACTCTTCGAAACTCGATAGAGGGTGTTTCGGTTCCCGATACAAAAATCCTAACCGAACACGAATGTCAGCTTCGCCTTGTATTTCTTTAGTTTGCGTTGACTCGATTTGCAGAAATGAGAAGGATACCGAGGAGGAAACATTCTTGTTGAAAAGCATACGCTAATTCGTGTTTCTCTTCATATTTCAGGAAGGTCACCATGAAATCACATCGAAAGCGGGCATAAGGAAAACGACGTTCTCCGAATCGGAAATTCTTTTATCTGTAACAGCATGTGTGGCTGGGGTCGTGCTAATTGTTCTCATTCCAACGATCGTTTACAAGTGAGTATTTTTTAAAACAACAAAAAGATGCTTTACGCGTAATTCGTGTCTAAAGAGTCTATCGCTGCACGCGATAAGCTCGCGTTTCCGTATATTGCCTTCGGTATGTATCGGTCGTAAGTCACGCAACGGACAGTATATTTTGCGCTAATGATAGACCACCGATTCTGGAAACGATAAGGTTAATCGTGCCGACTAATGAAATCGCTTCGACGTTATCAAGTTAATCTGCGTCGCGTATCGGCCACCGATCTAACGATCAAATTACTTTCACATCGTTCCATCATGATGGTTTCATTTTCAAAATACACAACTGAAAGGTTGTCCACAAATTTCGTATTATTAATTATTAATACAACTTGTTTAAAACATGCAAACGTTAACTAGATTACCTTCTTTTCACAGTAAATGCTTCAACAAGGAGGTGGAAATCGAGAAGTACTAGATACTATACAACCGATCAGAATCACCAGGATGTCGCGTCGATCGGAACAGCTGCACGAAATAATCGTCGCCTGATCAATCATCGATCCGTGCAAACAATCCTGAAACAATACACATTCATGACTGATCACATATCCAAGTTTTCGTGGAATTGATCCCGCGGGATTTAACGTTAAATTCAGCGTAACGAGCGGGGCGAATGCGACCCGGCCGCGATTATCAATTTCATCGGGAGTCTCGTATGCAAAACACAACGATCGATGTCGTTACACAAAACTTTCCGTCCTCGTTACGCGTTCATCGTAAACTGACGCCCCACACGTGCGTCCGTGAGAAGATACTAACCGTAAAATCGGTGATAATAAACACAGCGGGGCTGTGATCAACTGAGATTTTACGACTCTCGAACAATGAACGCGGACATCGAGTCGACATATCGCTTTATTAGTACTTCACACGTCTATTATTATTGGTATGAATTTGAGGGATTGTTTACTTATTCGACATAAAAGTAAAAGTTTCTTTGGTAGATCCTATCTAGAGGCACTCTGATCTACGAAGCATCTGTCACTGTGAATCGTCCCATTGTTATTATTTATCAAAATAGCCCAAGTACGATCAACTATTGCCAGTCATTAATTTCAAGCGACTGCATCGCAAATAAACATGAGATCCGGTTCCACCATCAGACAAGATCGTGTTTATTTCCCGAATTTCATAATTACGCATTGTGGCCACGTTTTGGGAATTTTGTTGCATCGAACGCCGTGCGTCGAGCCGATTATTTCAGGCAAACTGAGTACGTCGGTTTGGATAACGGCCGCACACCGAGCCGTGTCCGTTAACGCGGCTACTGAATACGTAATAATTTTCGTCCAGCGTGGAATCGAACCGGGGAAATAAAAACGTTGCCTACCGATCACGATGGCTTCCCGCGTTTGTTTACGCACGCAGCGTCCCGTTTCGATTAAATGGAATATCCGTGTGGTCGAGGAAAATTGATCGACTGAATTTATCATATTATTACGGGACGCTGGGAATCTCGACGCTTTCCGATTCGTTTCCCGACTGCTACGTCACTGGGACCGACGAAATTGCCGATAATATGTTTCATCGATTCGTTCACAGCTCACACTGCCGCGCATCCGATTCTATAATCCATTTAAAAATTGAATTCTTCGTTCTTTCCATATGAATCATTAAATTATTGTCATCGACGAATTAAAAAATCTATAGAAAAAATTGATACAAATTTACGTATTATATTGAACGTTGGATGAGTATGTAGCTCTCGATGGACAGGTCTCAGGCAATTTACGTAACGAAAACCACCCTAACTTGCATTCGACTTCCCCCAAATTTTTCAGAAACCAACCGCATTTACGTGTCCGTGTCGCAAATCAATAGAGACGTCTCCCTGTTTGTGGGCGAGGGAAAAAAAAGGATATCACGCGATCGTGGACGACGAAACGTCGGTCGTAAATTGGCGGAGCCCGTGGGTGGGGCCAGGCGTGACAATATAAGCCGTGTACATGAAACCTTTACAGAGCGAATGGTAATATAAAGTTTAATACGGCCTCGAACTTCCATGGATTATGATCGGGGAGGCTTGTCGCTGCTCGGCGTTTCCTCGTCGCATTGCAAATTTGAAACGTTTCTTTAAGGCATGAGACTGTCCGGGTTTTATGCTCCGCGAAAAGCTTACTCAGGAATTTCACAGCCACTCGTCGAGAGTTGTAGGAAGTTGTAACTCTTTCCCAGCGTTCGTATATATGCAAAATTTCTGGGTGTAATTTCACTCGACTGAAGAGAAAACTAAGCGAAAATATTACACCATTCGGCAACTAGAATCCCTGATATTGAGTCAATGCTCGATAGAACTGGCTTGTCGTGAAATCCAATCGTCTGGTACGAAATGCAGATATGCATAATGCAGAGAAGCAATAGGTGCAGAAATAGAAATGGTACAACTAGTTATACATGTATATAGTCGTGCAGTTCTGTTTCCTTATGGTACTGACTTGCCATGGTTGGATAACGTTGTACGGTATCGATTGCTGGTACGATACCACCGAACGATAAGCTCAATTTTACTGACAGTCGAGAGGAATAATTTCATAAATTCTATCAATTTTGAATTAGACGTTCAATGAAATTTTTTGTATACGACTCGACTAAAGTCCCAAAACGACTCGAAATGTTTCACACGATAAAAATTTTGTTCACCTCAGCTAGAGGTCGCTTCGATATCGCATCCAACGTTATCGAGCCAGAATGGAATGAGACTTCAGCACTATCGCCGGTAGGAATTATTATACAAACATCATTGAAGTAAATTACTATCCCGCAGTAAATTGGGTTTTGCAACATACGAAAGCCTTGCAGAAAAATTCACTTTTGAGATGCAGAATGCTCCTGTAAATTTTGTCACGTAGAAATTTTCATTGCAAAGAAGTGTAGTTGTCTATCTTGGGCAACGTTGCTTTAAACGAAACACTCTATTAGCTTGGACCACTATGCAACATTTTCCACATTTTTATCTAAACCCTTTCTTCGGTAGTATAAAGAGAACACTTTGTAACAGGCTCTTAAAATCGCTCGGATTCTACTAAATCGGAGAACGTGTAGCATTCTCACGAGACGATAAAATTGTTATAACCAGCAATGAATCTTGATTACACGGCATGCTGGACTGCGCGTAATTTATTAACGTTATCTACCGTTCGATGATGTTCGCGATAGCAACTCCAGGTCGATTTTAACCGGGAATTATCATCCTTTTGTGAGAAGAAATTGATTCGAGAAACAAGATTACTTTGTTTCCAAGTTCTACGGACCTGGCGAAACGCGGGAAAAATTTTCTCTCTCGAAGATTTTCAAAATTGTGCATGAGCAGAGAGATTAGAAAGTAAAGTTCTGTATTCTTCTGTCGCAAAGACATTTAATAGCGATGGGGTTCCACGTGACCCCAGA
>NC_071978.1:2537481-2733527 GCF_026283585.1 Hylaeus volcanicus | reverse complement strand
CCTCCTCCTTTTCAAAGTCGGTTAAAAAGCTACACGAATCCAAAGTTTGAATTTTAATTGCTATTAACCTTCCAAGAGTAAATTTACTTTCTCTTAAAGCAGTGTTACGTTTGAAAAATATTATCGGTGGTCTCTATAGACCAGAGTACTGATGTGTATGCTCTTAAATTGCAAATTACATTTGGAATACCTGTAGAGAAGGTGATGTCTTTCCAGTTACGCACAGGAAGTGGTTGATGTTACTCAATGTACAGCACTTCTTACGGTAATTCTGACCAGTATACCACTTGTGCTCTGCGGTGTGAACATTATCAGTGTAAGTATATTACGCTAGTATCAACGAGTGCTGATTGCGAATTAAGGTACGCAATAATGTTTCCGCAAACAGAAGCAACCGGTTATGATAAAAATGCAGTTCGTATTTATGGCTGGGACTGCGTTTCTGGAGGTTTTCATGTGTGTGTGGCCAGCTGATGTCATGTTGGACGTGGTGAATTGATTTCTCATTTTCTTCGTACAAGTTCTCAATTGCTGTTACTATAAATCTTTTTTACTGTTAGAGTAGTAACGCTATCCGAAAAGTGTACGAATCGACTTGGTACGCACAGACTGTGAAAATGCAGAAAATTGTCCTCCTCGCGTTATTACCTCAGAAGCCATTAACCATCAGTTTGGGGTTCATCGTTCCGGTTCTGTCGCTGAACTTTTATTGCTCGGTACGTGAAAAGTATTTCTAATGTTAATTCGTCGTACGTTGATTGATGATCTGTAATGTTTCAGTACGTTTCAAATGCATTCTCCATATTTACTGCTTTACGGCTCGTATTGAACGAGCACGCCGAAAGTTGAATACGTACGACTAATGTTATTTTATAGACTGCTGGTTGATTAGTAGTAGATCGAAGTATATCTCGATGTTCATGAAATGTATGTTAAAATACATAATTGAAATAGAATTATAGAACCAATCAACACTTTCATCCGTTCTCCAAGATTACTATCGAAATTACTATCGATTCAAGCTATATCAGATAATATGTTATTAGAGGGAACGGTAGGCATACACTCTTCACGTATGAGTGGCAACAACGGCATATAAATGATTGATTCGAAGAAATGATTCACACGCCACATGCTGTTCGTATAAATTATATTCACGTTAGAAAAATGAATGCAGGAGTCAGAAGATATAATTAGGATAGCAACCATATTCCAAGGCTTCAATGTAAACTAAATTATTGAAAGGTCAATGAACGTTTCACTGTATTTCCCTTCCCTAAAGTATAGAGTTCCGTAATATTGTACTAATAATTTCACCTTTGAAGTCACGAACATTTCGTTGCTTTAAGTGTGAAGAGTGTAACGTCTAGATTGTTCATTCTGTTGCTTCTTGACTGTCGTTACTTTTCTTTTATTATGTTCGATAAAGTTACCCCAGAGAAGGCTATGGCCTTTACGAAACTAAGCGTAGCTGTAAATTGTTATTGGCCACCGCCATCAGATGCCACAACATTTCAAGTGATTCGTTTCAAGTTCTTCAGATATCTAGGGATGATTAGCACAGCGATGCAAATGGTACCGCTAGTATATACGATGTACATCCTCAGAAACGATACGATCACTGTTACTAAACTGGCCTGCTTCGTTATAAGTGTTGCGCACGTCTTGAGCCAGGCGTTCTTCTGTATTGCTCATCACGAACGACTCCAGGTATTTTCCTTTCTTTTCTTTGAGTCAATAAAACTTCTGATTCTACTTCATTTTCTGTAGAATGAAGAGTCTAGGGTACACGTAAACAGAAAACACCAGTTGCTGTAATAGCGCAGTTCGTATTCATGGCTGGGACTACATTATTGGAAGTCTTCATATGTTCGTGGCCAGCTGACAACATGGTGGAAGTGGTAAAGTATCTTTCGATACTTCCGTACGAATTCTCAATTGCTATTACGCGAATCCTTTTTATTATCAGAGTACCAACACTATGCAAACCGTGTACGAATCCATGTGGTACAATCAGGATTTGAAAATGCACAAAATGGTCCTCCTTTCGTTACTCCCTCAAACGCCAGTGGCCATCAGTTTCCCTTGCATCGTCCCGGTTATGTCATTGAAATTTTTTTGTTCGGTATGGAAATATCTTTTTTGAAGCTATTCGATTGTATTTTTATATCCATTGATATTCTGGTTTTTCAGTACGTCTCGAATGCGTTTAGCCTGTTCACTGCTTTACGAGTTATGTTGAACGATTGACGGTACGATGTTAATTACTGATTGACTGGTAGTAGTTTAAAATATACATTGGTGTTATTTGGGTACGTATTATAGGATTGAAGATACACACTGGATCTTGTATTCAATGTAATATACGTCGCTCGACTTCGTGCTTCTCGAAAGCAACAAAAATAAACAGAAAAATACAATAAATGGTGACGTATAGCTAGTACAAGTAGTTCCTGATTTTGTGAGTTTATTTGACGACCACTTAACACAGAAAGTGTTTCCGTTAGTTTATTTAGAGAAACACATCAACGAAATTTAGTAACACAAGAAACATACCCTGTATCGATCCTGACATTATTAGAATGCCATCACAGAAAATCCTATCCAAACATTTTCATTAGTTTTTAAATTTATCAAACATAAACAATTACAATTCTATCACGTTGTAATGTTAATATAGACATATAAATTCAATCGGTACTTTCAGCCGTCCCCTAAGTTTAAGGCACTGCTTACGATGGTTGAAATTACTATCGATTGAAGCTACGTGAGAAAGAACGTTATTAAAAGAAATGGTAAGCGCAAAAAGTTCCTAGTACGCACGATTGGTAATAACGGCACATGAATGATTGATTGGAAGGAATAATTGCACGCCACATGCCGCCAACAGGAATTATCTTCACATAAGAAACTCGAATGCAGGAGTGAGAAGATATAATTAAAGTGGAAACCGTACTGCATAGCTCCAATTAAAGCTAAATTATAGAAAGGTTAATCAAGCCCCACTGTATTTCCTTTGCGCAAAATACTGAGTTTAGTAGTAATGCTCCAATAATAGTCACGATCATTTAGTGACTTCAGGTGTAAAGTGGGCAACGTTTTGATCCTTCATTCTGCTGCTCTTTGACTGTCAAAATAATTGACACTATCGTGAAAAGCTGAGCAGATACATATTCGTGCTTATTTTCTATCATTATGTTCGATAACGTTACCCCAGAGAAGGCTATGGCCTTTACGAAACTCAGCGTAGCTGTAAATTGTTATTGGCCACCGCCATCAGATGCCACAACATTTCAAGTGATTCGTTTCAAGTTCTTCAGATATCTGGGGATGCTAAGCACCGCGGTGCATGGTCTACCCTTAATATATTCGATATACCTGCACAGGAATGATACGATCACTCTTACCAAAGTGATCTGCTTCACTTGCAGTGTGCTTCATATCTTGAGCCAGGCATGTTTTTGTATTGCTCATCACGAACGACTTCAGGTATCGTACAACGCAAGAGCTAGAACAATTACTTCGACAAATTCATCAGAGCCGGTATTCTTTCGAGTCAATAATAGTTCTATTGCTATTTTTGGCCTGAATAAAACGAATACCCATTCAAGAGTTAGTAACTGGACTAGAGTGTTGCAGGTGTACCTCGAATACATGGCCGATTTCTGCGCGAAAGCACAATCCTACGAGAGAGAGATCCTACAACGATACGTCGACAAGTATAAGACTTTTTATGCGCTGTCTGCATACTGGTTTTACGTCACTGCGATCTTGTTCATATTAGGAGCTCTCTTCGGGCCTGAAGAGTTTCCAATAGAAGCTGAATACCCTTTCGACGTAAAACACCAGCCTGTCAGAACGATAATCTTCTTGCACCAAACATATTTCTGTATGCAATGCTCTGCGATGACGTGCGCCAACGTGTTTGCCGCGATGCTGTTGATATTCGCTTCAGCGGAATTCGAGATTTTAATGGTAGAACTGCGTGCCGTTGAAAATGTCGAAATGTTGATTGAATGCATAAAAAAATATTATCGTGTGAGAAGGTACGAGAACAAGTGACGCGCACATACCAAGTATATTCAGGAGGGATGTGAAGAAGGTTTCGATTTTCCAGGGATGCAGAGGAAGTGGTTGACATGGCTCAATATACAACTCTCTATACAGTAATTATGGCCCTTTTGCCACTTGCACTCTGCGGTCTCAATGTTATCGGTGTAAGTATATTACACTCCTCTTGGTCAGCTTCAATTGTTTGTTGCAAACGTAATCATATTTCTGTAAACAGAAAACACCAACTACTGTAAAAGCGCAGTTCATATTCATGGCTGGGGTTACATTATTGGAAGTATTTATGTGTTCGTGGCCAGCTGACAATATGTTGGAAGTGGTAAAGTAATTTTTCGAAACGTCTGTACGAGTTCTTAATTGCTATTATATGAGTCCTTTTTATTACTAGAGTACCAACACTATGCAAACTGTGTACGAATCAGCGTGGTACAATCAGGATTTGAAAATGCACAAACTGGTCCTGCATTCGTTACTCCCTCAAACACCAGTGATCATCAGTTTCCCTTGCATCGTTCCGGTTATGTCATTGAAATTTTTTTGTTCGGTATGGGAATATTTTTTTTGAAGCTATTCTACTATTTCTTTACATTTATTGATAATTTATCTATTTCAGTACGTATCGAATGCGTTTACTCTGTTTACTGCTTTACGAGTTATGTTGAATGACTAATTGAAGGTACATGCTGAATCTTACCACTTGTATAATAGAGGGCTCTCGACTTCATGTTTCTCAAAGCAATAAAGGAGAACCGGAAAATGCAATAAATGATCACGCATAGCTGTTGTAAATAGTTCTCGAACTTGTGATTTTATTTGATGACCACTCAACATAGTCAGTGCTTCTGTTAATTTATTTAGATGAGCAAATAAACAATGTTTAGTAATATCAGAAATATGCGTCATTTGTAATATAATCAGTAGAATAATTATAGCTAGTCTGAATCATTAAACATAAGACAATCTATTTTAATCATTTGCAATTAAAGTAAGTAAGTATTTTGGAAATGAGAAATACAGCTTCTCTGTACCCATTTACTGTTGTTTAATACAGTGCTAACTTTCATTTTCAATCATTTTAAGTAAAGGAAACTTTTATGCCATTTCTATAGTAAGTACAAACGTTCATTAAATCAGATATTACCTTTCGTGAATAGAATTTGTCATGTAATCCTCTAGATTTGTTCTATTCAGTGTATGAATGATTTTTGTAAAATCTCAGGACAAACAGCAGGAAATCGTGCCAAACGTGAGCGAATACTATGTTTAAAGTATGTGGCGTAACATGTATGACAATACGTCCCATGATGTAAGTAATTTGAATACCTCTTTTGAAGCAATATTCTCGCTTTATATTATAAGATAGTAATATTGCGTTACTGGTGAGTATTATACCAACACTTGTTTGTAATAAGCCGAACGTAAACATTCGCATTACCAACACTTTATAATTTCAATCGTTCTCCAAATTGAAAACAGCATTCCGTGAAAGACTTTTCCTTCAGCTGCTGTTTTACGAAAAGAATTACTATGAAGACATAATAAGTGGATACCTCTTCATTACATGTGAACAGCAACATCGGTACATGAATGATTTGCATTCCACGTGCCGTTGTGTATAAATTATTTTCCCCTAAGGAAGCCGTATGCAGGAGTAAGGAGATATTATTAGGGCTGGAACGCGCATAATATCGGCAACTTCAACCTCGGTAGTTAAATTGTTAAACGGTACTCCCACGCGAAATCGTGCTAGCATCTCTTTGCACTATACTTTTCACTTGTATCGATTTTAAATACGTGCTACCGATTACCTCTGAAAGCGATATCGTTTAGTTACTTAATTTCGGAATAGCGAAGCGTTTCGATTTTTAATTCCGTTGCTTCTTTGCTATCGCGTGTTAATCTCGAAGGGCTGTTCTTTACGAATACATCGTGCTTAGTTTCTTCTATTATGTTCCGAGACGTATCCCCAGAGAAGGCTATAACTTTTACTCGACTCAGCGTAGCTCTAAATTGTTATTGGCCTTTGCCATCTACCGCCACATGGTTTCAGGTCCTTCGATTCAAAATCTTCAGAATACTATCGATGCTTAGCACCGCGGCACTCGTTTTACCGCTGTTATACTCGATGTATGTGCACCACGATGATACGGTCATCCTAACAAAGGTCGCTTGCTTTACTCTTGCTCTCATTCACATCTTGTGCCAGTCGGTATTCAGTATCGTTCATCACGATCGGATTCAGGTACAGTCTCCCACGATTCTTTAGTCGAAATTAGTCTTTCTCGAGAAGAACAAATGAGTATTTGGAAAAAGAGAGACGAATACTTTCTATACGATAGATTTAACTTCGTAGTATATTTAACGAAAGCTCACAAGTATTGCCATTTTCGACGCGAGAAAAATGAACGAATCTACTCGATCGAGAGTCAGTAATTGCAGTTACATTTTTCAGGTGTTGGTCGAGGAGATGACAGAGTTTTGCACGAAAGCAGAGACGATCGAAAGATGCGTCCTCCAACGATACGTCGACAAGTACTCGAAGTTTTACGGGTTGTCTGCCTCTTGGTTTTACGTGACCTCGAGTATCTTTGTCGTAGGAACTTTGTTCATAGATCAGCCCTTTCCAACTGACGCAGCCTATCCGTTCGCCGTCGATTACGAGCCCGTGAGGACGGTGATTTATCTGCACCAAACTTATGTGTTTATGCAGTGCTCCGCGATGGTGTGCATCAACATGTTCGTTGCACTGCTGTTGCTGTTCACCGCGGCACGATACGAGATACTCATGGAGGAGCTACGCGTTGTTCAGAACGTCGACATGTTGATAGAATGTCTAAAAAAATATTACCACGTGAGAAGGTACGAGACAAGTTTAATCAGAATGAACATTGTTTCCTCTTTTTAATAAAAATGATAATTTCTTCTCTTGCCGATGTCCTTTATTAATTAATCGACACAGAACGTTGATTTTCGTCTATTTTTTCTTATACAATCGACGCGTTGTGCATGTATTTTAAATTCATATCGATTAAATAATAAAAGGATGTACCCAAAATAGCTGTAACGAAGGTAGTGTCTTTCCAGTTATGCACAGGAAGTGGTCAATGTCCTCCAATATTCAGCCCTCTACACGACAGTGATGGTCACGCTCCCAATCGTGCTGTGCGGCTTGAATATTATTGGTGTAAGTCTATTAATCCGCTATTTTACACATTATGATTGTCTTTAGGAAAGGTTATTGATGCTCGAAAGCTAGCATAGGAACCTCATACTTGACATAAACTTTCTCCGACGATTCCATACTCGTGATATTTAAAAAGTAGCTACAACTATTATTTTAATCGAAATAATACATGTAAATATATTTTTACAAGCAGCGCCAACCGATTGTGATAAAAGTGCAGTTCATGTTCTTGGCTGGGACTACGTTACTGGAGGTTTTCATGTGTGCGTGGCCTGCCGATACCTTGCTGGAAGTGGTGATGTGTTTTTTTTCCATTGTATCCCCGCGTGTTCACAATTGCTACGACGTAAATCTTTTTTGCTACCAGAGTGAAAAGGCGATGCGAAGCGTATACGAATCGACATGGTACGAGCAGGCTGTGAGAATGCAGAAAATCGTTCTGCTCGCGTTGCTGCCTCAGAAACCAATAACCATCCATTTGGCGTTCATGGTTCCAGTTCTGTCATTGCAATTTTTTTGCTCGGTAAGTGAACACTTATCTTGAGACGGAGGATCGCGATCCTAAATCCTAACCGATGATCTTTGATTTTTTAGTACATTGCAAATGCGTTTTCCATGTTCACTACGTTGCGACTAGTGTTGAATGAAGAGGCCAAAAGTTGATTACGTCGTATGATGCTGTAGGAATTAGTGATTGACTAATTAATCAAAGTATGTGGCGATGTAAATGGAATATGCACTAAAATAAAAGATACACGATGAATCTTGTATTCAGGTGGCATGTATTATAATACAAAGATCCTCATCGTTTACATGTTTTCCAGAAACGTCTCCAAAAGGAAAGTCAAGTTTGTAAGCTTTCCTAATAACGCCTACGTAGAGCCAATGCTTTTGCTAATTTACTTGATAGACTAACCGTCATCATTCCTTCAACTACAGTATGCTCTGTTCGATTTTAAACATGTTTTATTTAATTAAAGATGCTCTTCACGTGTTCGTGATTTTAAGATTTTCTTGTACGAAACATGACATATTTCAGGATAAAAATGTTATTTAAAATGCCCTTAGCTGTAATGCTTTTCGCACAATCATCGCCACAGATTCTCGCGGGAGACGTTAAAACAAATATCGGTTTCAGGCAAGTGACCATTACTACTTCAAAAATTATTTATCGGTCTAAAATCACGGTTTAAAATCACCTTACATTACGATATCCACTTTCTCACATCATGATTGCCTTTCCACATTTATTAAACATTCACTTCGTCACTTACAGCGTCTGTGCGTGTCAGTCGATAGCTTGAAATCACCGTCAGATGAGGTTCTGTAAAAAGAAATATTAATAAATGCTAGGGGAAACGATAAACACATGCTTTCTCATTGTGTGTGAGGGGCAACAAAGGCATGCGGGTTGTTTTCAAGACAAGTAATGTCCCATACAATTATCTTCGCGCAAGGAAAGCATAACTGCATACGGATAGGAAAAAGAATACATGAAAGCACCCATTACAGCGGCAATTGGCATAACATATTAATAGTTTACAGGCAGTCTGTGCGCAATTGAATCGTCGAAGGGTTGGTACTATGTAAAAGTGTGCTACCACCACTACTCCAATTTCCATTGCAGGCAGAGTTTGCGTCAATTCACTCTTCAGTCGAAACGCCATTACACGTTCGAGTCCAAACGAATCACTTCATGACAAAAGTGTGAATTGTTTCTCTTCCGAGGGTCTATTTATTCGTTTATCATCGAGTTCTCTTGCTCGTAAAATGCGTAATTGTTTTCATCTTGCTTCGCTATGTTTGGGAACGTAACTCCAGAGAGGGCCATAGAGTTTACTTGGTACAGCGTAGCTTTGAACTACTGTTGGCCACCGCCATCGACAGCCACCAGACCTCGGATGATTTATTTCAAGATCGTGAGGATCCTAGCGATTCTTAGCGCCTTTGCACTCGTTCTACCCCTTTTGTACTCACTCCACGTGCACCGGAACGATCCAGTCATCTTCACCAAAGCGGCCTGCCTCGCAGCATCTGTTTCACAGATCCCGATGCAATCATTTTTCTGCATTGCTCATCACGATCGCCTCCAGGTAGAATCCTCGAGGATTGTTCTGGCATCGAGCGATCCATGCGTGCCGCGAATCGTATCATTGGTAACAGAAGTCACGTGTTGCAGGTGTTGACCGAACAGATGGTGGATTACTGCGCGAAAGCGAGGTCGTACGAAAGGTTCGTGCTGCAACGTTACGTCAACAAGTACTCAACGTTCTACGGGGTGTCAGCGACTTGGTTCTACTTGACGGCGACTGTCGTCGTCGTGGGATCATTGTTCGTAGATCAGCCCTTCCCAACGGAAGCAGAGTACCCGTTTCCTGTAAATTTCATGCCTCTGAGGACGACGCTCTTCATCCACCAAGCGTTTGTTGGTTTGCAGTGCGCCGCCATCGTTTGCATGAACGTGTTCGCTGCTCTCCTTTTGTTGTTCGCAGCTGCTAGGTTTGAAATTTTAATGCTGGAACTGCGCTCTGTTCAGGACATCGAAACGTTGATACAATGCATACGAAAGTACTACCATGTGAGAAAGTATGGGATAAATTTCAAGTAGAATACAGTAATGTCCTTATTCCCGTCAGTTGTGTGGATCAAAGAATCGAGGGCGAGTGACGATAACTCCATGATCTATCTCAGGCTAGTAGTTCGAGAAACTGTGTGACGCGATTACGGCCTGAAACACTGACGGGAAGAAGAACTGTGTTATAACTCCTCAGTTCTAAGTCAGAGGATCCATAAATATAAAAATTCAACTCGCATAATTACTTTGATCAAAGCTACATAATCATTTCTAAGCAATACACTACAATGAAATTAAAAACAAGTTTTTACGAAAACTTGACCGTTTCTAAGGGAATTATAAAATCATATAAAATTAATTTCTCACATTTATAGGTCTTCCAAAAAGTAGCTTCAAACTGAGAAGTCCTCATTTTAACCTGCCCAATGTTCATCCTCGTGTATACACGTACTGCATACTTCTTTCAGATATGCACAGGAAGTGGTTACGTTTGTGCAGTATACAGCACTCTCCACGACGATAGTAGCCAGCGTTCTACTCGTACTCAGTGGTTTTCACATCGTCGGAGTAAGTCTACAGCCATACTGTTATTCTCTTTTAACCGCGTTGTGGAAACATGAAAAGACTTTCTTGCTTCACAGCGACAACCGCTTGCAATCAAAGTGCAATTTATATTCCTGGCTCTGACTGCACTGGTGGAGGTTTTCATGTGCGCCTGGCCAGCTGACAACTTGTTGGAGGTGGTGAGTTTTTCCTCGTCATCTTTGTGGATTTTTCATTGGAATCATGTACGTGTTAATTTTTATCTGTCAGAGCGAAAGTGCTATTCGAAGCTTGTACGATATGGGATGGTACGAACAATGTTTGAAGATGCAGAAGACAGTGATGCAAACGTTGCTACCTCAGAAGCCGATAGTAATCAGTATCGCGTGTGTCATTCCAGTCTTGTCGTTGAATTATTATTGTTCGGTACGAGAGTCCTCACAGTCATGTTTTTTTTTTATACAATAGCGATGCCAATTGAGTTCACGTAATATTTCAGTACGTGGCGAATGCATTTTCCATATTTACTGCGGTACGTGTCATGCTCAACGACGAAGACGAAAGTTTGTTGCCAAGAATTAATAATACTATCCTAACTACTGACTAGAATCGCCTAGGTGTAAGTACATTAATTTGTTTTGTACATCATCTGTACAGATTTTTCGTTTGAATTACGTTTAGTTTTTTATTCAATTTTGTGTTACAGGTACATTACTCTACATCTACCAAAGGTTTTAAAATTTCTTAATTGTGCATATTACCTTCCCTTGTAAGACAAAAGTAGTTTAACATTCACCGACCAAGTTATTAGGGATTTTAAATGAACGGATCGAATAGGAAACGATAAGATTATAAATGAACGTTTTGTGTAAAGAATACATACAATTCTATGTACAAAACATGATATGTTACAAAATAGAAATATTAATTCAAAGGCACGTAGTGGCATCGTTCCCCTCACCATTATTGTCACTAGTTGTCACAAAAAGCGTTTATACAAACACTGACTGTGTGCAGGTAACGATTACTATCCAAGGAGCTTATTATTTTGTAGTGGAAAAGTCAGCTTAGTAGTTAGATACATTACTCGCTTAGTAACCATTCACTTGGACGTTTCAGCATCAGGCTATCCTGTATCGAACTCCAACGCACGGCGTATCGCGGTTGAAATGGCCATGGATTCAGGCACTGTACAAAGAAATGTTATTAATTGTAAGAGGAAACGGTAAGCATATGTTTCACATTATGTATAAAGAGTAACAAAGGTATACGAATTATTTACAAGTCAAGTAACGTCCCACACAGTGATGTATAACTGCAAGGAATGCATAACTGCATCGGGGAATGTAGCGAAATACACAAAAGCTGCCATTACAGCGGCAACGTGCATATAACATATTAATAGTCTCTACGTAGTCTCTATACAATTGAACCGGCCAAGGGGTTGGATACAACGTGAAAATGTGCTATTCACCCTTACCTCCCTCACGATTTGCTTTACAATCAGTATTCATTGGTGTTCTCTTGTACCAATCGTCTCTACTTTTAAAACAGTACCGCACACTCAAGTTCCTCGCGCGCAATCCTTCAGCTCCTTCGTAATGAAAGTTTAAAACTTTTCAACACTGAGTATCGCCCTAGTCGATCTTCAAATTCTCATTTTCATCGAATACGCTTCTGCTTTGCTTAACTATGTTTGGAAACGTATCACCAGAGAGGGCTATAGAGTTTACTTGGTTCAGCGTGGCTTTGAACTATTGCTGGCCACCGCCATCGACGGCCACCAAATTTCAGATCACCTTATACAAGTTCATCAAGCTTCTGGTGATTCTTAGCGCTGCAGGACTCGCTCTTCCTCTCTTGTACTCGCTCCACGTGCATCGCAACGACCCAATCATCTTCACCAAAGCAGCTTGTTTATGCGTGGCTGTTACACAAATACCAGTACACTCGTCTTTCTGTCTCGCCCATCACGAGAGGCTTCAGGTAGAAACTGCGACGATTGATCCAGCATCCCATTCGATGTAAGCGTACCTTGTTCGAAGTATTGGTAACAGCAGTCGCGTGTTGCAGGGGTTGCTCGAACAGATGACAGATTATTGCGCGAAAGCCAAGTCGTACGAACGATTCGTGCTACAACGTTACGTCAACAAATACTCGACGTTTTACGGGGTGTCCGCGACATGGTTCTACGTTACCGCGGCTATTTTCGTCGTTGGAACTCTGTTCGTCGATCAGCCCTTTCCAACAGAAGCGGAGTACCCGTTTAACGTTGATTACGAGCCTCTGAGGACGACGCTTTTCCTTCACCAAACAGTCGTCGGTTTTCAGTGTGCTGCGAACGTGTGCGTGAACGGGTTTGCTGCGATGCTGCTGTTATTCGCAGCTGCTAGATTCGAGATCATAATGATAGAGCTGCGCGCTGTTCAAGATATCCAAATGTTGGTAGAGTGCATACAAAAGTATTACCACGTGAAAAGGTAGGAAACATTTTTTTTTTTTTTTTTTAAGAGAAATTTTACTAAACTCGACCATCCTCTGGAAACCAGAATATTAATTAATTTTCATTTTTACGAGTCATGGACAACTTTGAACCGAGGAACACTTGACTGTCCAACTTTCTTCTTTATACTTACATATTCAAGTTCCTCTATTTTAGATACGCGCAAGAAGTGGTCACGTTTGCGCAGTACATAGCTCTCACCGCGACGATTGTGGCCAGCTTTCTGCTCGTACTCTGCGGTTTTCATATTGTCGGAGTAAGTATGTAACGACGTTATTATACTGTCCTAATCGCATCTTGGAAACACGGACAGATTTTTCTGTGAACAGCGGCAACCGCTTGCGATAAAATTGCAATTCTTATTCTTGGCTATGACTGCGCTAATGGAAGTTTTCATGTGCGCCTGGCCGGCTGACAACTTGTTGGACGTGGTAAGCTTTTCTCTGGGTTACCTGAGTGGATTTTTATTGTAATAATTTACCTGTTCTATCTTTTTTCTCTCAGAGCGAAGGTGCTATTCAAAGCTTGTACGAAGTAGATTGGTACGATCAAGATTTGAACATGCAGAGGACCGTGATGCAAACTTTGGTACCTCAGAAACCGATAGCCATCAGCATTGCGTGCGTCATCCCAGTCATGTCGTTAAACTATTATTGCTCGGTACGAGTGTGCTCATAGCGATGCCCGTTTATCGTATTACTGTGACAATTAACTTTATGTAACGTTTCAGTACGTGGCGAATGCATTTTCGATATTTACTGCGCTGCGTGTCATGCTTAGCGACGAAGACGAAAGTTTGTTGCCAAGAACTAATAATACTATCCTAACTACTGACTAGAATCGCCTAGGTGTAAGTACATTAATTTGTTTTGTACATCATCTGTACAGATTTTTCATTTGAATTACGTTTAGTTTTTTATTCAATTTTGTGTTACAGGTACATTACTCTACATCTACCAAAGGTTTTCAAATTTCTTAATTGTGCATATTAACTTCCCTTGTAAGACAAAAGTAGTTTAATATTCACCGAGCAAATTATTAGGGAAGTTAAATGAATGGATCGAATAGGAAACGATAAGATTATAAATGAACGTTTTGTGTAAAGAATACTTACGATTCTGTGTACAAAACATGATATGTTACAAAATAGAAATATTAATTCAAAGGCACGTAGTGGCATCGTTCCCCTCACCATTATTGTCACTAGTTGTCACAAAAAGCGTTTACACAAACACTGACTGTATGCAGGTAACAATTACTATCCAAAGAGCTTATTATTTTGTAGTGGAAAAGTCAGCTTAGTAGTCAGATACATTACTCGCTTAGTAACTACTCACTTGGACGTTTCAGCATCAGACTATCCTGTATCAAATTCCAACGCCAGCGTATCGCGGTTGAAATGGCCATGGATTCAGGCACTGTACAAAGAAATGTTATTAATTGTAAGAGGAAACGGTAAGCATATGTTTCGCATTATGTGTAAGAGTAATACGATGTATCCGTATCTGTGTATTTCGATGCACGTGTACGTACCTGGATATCCGTGTATTTCGATATCCGGGTGTCAGCGTATTTCAATACCCGGGTACCCGTGTACTAAAAATACCCGTGTTCTTAATCCCTTGATACACGGTACACGTGTTCCGTGCACCCGTGTATTTGATACCCGTTCAAAACCGTGATCTCTAGTAGGTATGTCAAACTTTAGTAGATTTCAGCTGCATTTTTCTCGTTCGCTGTGTTACATCTCCCGATGTACAGATCCACGGTATATATGTCATTTGCGCAATAGTCAATTTTAGTCATCTATGTTTCAATAAAGGATAGCCACGTAGACTGTGTCGTTTTAAACTTTTTTTGATTGTATCCTATTGTTGTTTCATTCGAACGATGCATTATGGAATACATTCCGAAATGGTTCACTTGCGTGGGAGTCTAAATGATTATTGTCAACAGGTGAAATCCAATCTGCTTACACAACTCAAATCTTGTGTCATATAAAATGTAGAATTTTCAAAGAAGATTTACTTTTCGATACGCACTGGGATCTGTAAATGTTCTGAGATTGTCTCAGCAGTAGCATACTCGCGCGAAATAATTCGCAGTCTAAGGGAGAGGGAAACCGTGCAATTGCCAACAAAGTCTGTAGAGTGTATAACGTGTCATTTTACCCTTCTTCAAATGAAAGAATTGATCGAAGGGTGATTTATACATGCAACCTACCATACATCTGCTATTCTGCTAACGGTTACATTTAGTATTCATTCCAATCTTTGTATACTTATTTTGTATCGAAGTTTCACATTCAGAATGTGTGTGCACTTCAAAGCTTCAAGAACTTCTTCCTGTGAATAGATCTAAGATATAAATCGGAATAGTTACTTTGCTTACAATGGCATGTGTAAAAACAAAAATGTACTTCTTGTGGTTATAAGGAGCAATTTCTGTCTTGGTTACTATTTTTCGTCGGCATGTTCGGCAACGTAACATTAGAAAAGGCGATCGCGTTCACTCGAATCAGCGTGGCTTTGACCTGTTGTTGGCCGCCTCGTTTCGCAGCTACCAAGTCTCAGATAGTCTGTTTCAAAATTCTCAGGTCAGCAGTGATGCTAAACGCATTCGCGCTCTTGTTTCCCCTGCTGTATGCACTTTACGTGGAACGCGATAACCCTAGCAACTTCGTTCAGGCGGCATGCCTAACACTGGCTACTCTCCAGGTTCTCGTGCAAACGATTTTTTGCATTAGCCAGTACGATCGTCTTCGGGTAAGTATCTCCCGAAATTTTAGACGAAGAAGTCCTTGAGTAAAGCTGTGCCTTTGTAACGACACTTTCGCAACTGTGCTCCCAGCTTTCAACTCTGGTCCTTGACACAGGAAATACTCGTTGTATCGCAAAGATTCGTGCACTGTGTACATTACCGGATTAATCACCACGTAGAGAGATTTAAGAACGAATAATTTTAGTGGCATGTTGTAGCGGTTGATAGAAGAGATGATACTTTACTGCGAGAAAGCGAAATCGTATGAAAGTTACGTGTTCCAACGGTGCGCGCAAAGCTATAGCGCGTTTTATGGAGTGTCTGCGATCTGGTTCTACGTGTCAGCGTGTACCGTTGTCGTAGGAAGTGTGTTGATATCTCAGCCTTTTCCGACCAAAGCTGAATATCCGTTCGCTGTGGATTACGAGCCCTTGAGAACGATTATTTTTCTTCATCAAGCTCTAGTTGGTATGCAATGCGCTGCACATGCATGCATCAACATGCTTGGTGCTCTGCTGCTGTTGTTTGCGGCTGCACGGTTCGAGATTCTGATGATGGAGCTGCGAAACATCACCGACGTTCATAGCCTGATCGAGGGAGTAAACAAATATCACTCTGTGAAAAGGTAAGAGACTACTTGCAAATGAGATATATTCTTGAAGGGAGATGAGGGAACAAATTTCGTCCAAGTGGACACTAGAATCTATGAGAAGCCAGTGGGTGTGTCATTACAGATACGCAGAGGAAGTGGTCAAGTGTGTTAAATTAATTGCCCTGAACACTCTAGGACTATGCGGAGTGGCGCTTGTGCTATGCGGCATTAGTTTCATCGGGGTAAGCATTCCGTCGTGCTGTTAGCAGCTTCTAGCTGCAACCTAATACTCTGGTCGCATCGAGAGAAACGATGAAAATTGCATGAATTAGGACACAATGAAATTTCTTTAGGAACCACATAAGATGTAGTCGTGCATGATACGTCAGAATGTTAGAATGAATATTTTCTATATACTAAACTATTCCCTGTTCTCAAACAGCGCGTGCCGCTCACGATAAAATTGCAATTCTTATGCTTGGGTGGAACTGGATTGTTAGAGGTATTCATGTGCGCCCTGCCAGCGGATCGCTTGATGGACGTAGTGAGTCGATCTTCGGTATCTCCTTATTTTCGAATTCCAGAATGCCATTGATTTAATTTTTATTACCAATAGAGCCAAAACGCCATCTCAGGTGCATACGAATCGCCGTGGTACGAGGAAACATTGAGAATGCAGAAGAACGTGCTTCATATGCTGATGCCACAGAAAGAAGTAGCCATCAGGATCAAGGGTATCGTTCCAGTTCTCTCTTTGAACTACTACTGCTTGGTATGATTGCGTTCAAACTATCTATTATGCTATTCATATCGCAGTGATTTTTAGGACCTGCAATGTTTCAGTATGTCTCCAATGTGATATCCCTGTTCACTGCTCTACGGGTCACAATGATGAAGCATGACGATAAAAGTTGAGTATTCTATATTGACAACACTTGAACTGGATTATTCTTATGGCAAATATCAATTTTGTTAATGTTACTTATCTTAATTATAAAATGAATAAATATATATTTGAAATGTATAGTTCGAATGACGTGCATTGACTTATCCACAAATGTTTCCTTACACACAAAGTGTATTTAAGTAAAGGAGTCTTGGCTCAATAACGAAAGGATTGGTGTTCTTTGAGTACTACTTTTCATTATCGAAGCGAAATTGTACTTACATTTACGTTATTTACGGAAACTGAAAACAGAACTTTTCATACCAGTGGGCAGATATCTAGAGACGCGGTAGCGTCTCGACGCCAAATACATGAAAAATTATACGCCACCGTGTATACACCGTGTATATCTGGCGCCAGCGCTACCGCCTATCTTTTACTCATATCTAAATATACTTAGATTATTTCACAGGTACTACTATCCATCCGTATTTCTTCATCGGTGTATTAATTTACCTAGGAAATAAGCGCGCACGCGGTACTTCACACATGGAGAGAAACACTCCCCACAGTTGCTTTCCCACATGAACCTACCAATTACCGGTGGGAGCGAGAACAAATAAAGTACAAAGCCTTGCAACAGCCACGAAACTTGTAACAGGTGTTACAAGTACAACATACAATTCCGTCCCTCTCGAATCGAAATAATTGATCCAAGTATGGCTTATGCATGGAACCTAGCATCCCTCCGCAATTCAGCTAATACTTTCATTTGCTATTCGTTCGAATTGTTGCATATTCATTTTGCATCAAATCCTCGAGTTTAAGATATGTCTGTACATCAACGCTTCAAAAATCTTTCCTTGTAAACCGGCTTAAAAATACAAATCAAGATAGCTATTGTACTTACAATGACATGTGCGAGAACGTAAATGCATTTTTGGTGGTTATAAGGAGCAATTCTTAAGATTCGATTGTCACCGTTCGAGAATTTAGTCGCTACATTCGTTTGTCATGTTTGGAAACGTAACATTCGAAAAAGCTATCGCGTTCACTCGTATCAGCGTGGCTTTGACCTTCTGTTGGCCGCCTCGTTCCAAAGCTACCAAGTCTCAGGTACTCCGTTTCAAGGTCCTCAGATTAGGAGTAATTCTAAGCGCATTCGGGCTCTTTTTCCCCTTGACGTATGCACTGTACGTGCAACGCGACGACTTCACCAATTTTGCTCAGGCGGGATGTATGTTACTGGCTGTTATCCAAGTGCTCCTGCAGACGATTTTCTGCATCAACCAGTACGATCGTCTTCGGGTAAGTGTCTCCTAAAGTTTTGACATGAAGAATTCCTTGAGAAAAGAAGCACTGTTTTCGTATCAACATTATCTCATCTCTGAGCGAATTCTCAGATTTCAACTGTGGTTCCTCACACAGCGAATACACCGTGTATCGTAAAGATTCGTGCACTGTGTTTATAGCAGGTCCAATCAAACATAGAGAGATACGTGAATCAGTAATTTCAGCGACGTGTTTTAGCGGGTGATAGAAGAGATGATACTTTACTGCGAGAACGCGAAGTCGTATGAAAATGTCGTGTTCCAACGATACGTGGAGAGATATAGCACGTTTTACGGAGCGGCTGCAATCTGGTTCTACGCGGCAGCGTTTACGGTTGTCGTGGGGAGCGTGTTGATTCACCAGCCCTTCCCGACCAACGCTGAATATCCGTTCCCTGTCGACTACGAACCTTTGAGGACCGTTATTTTCCTGCACCAAGGTCTAGTTGGTCTACAATGCGCTGCCCATGTGTCTATTAGCATGCTTGGCGCCATGCTGCTGCTTTTTGCTGCTGCACGATTCGAGATTTTGATGATAGAGCTACGCAACATCACCGACCTTCATAGTCTGATCAAGGGTGTCACTAAATACCGCTTTGTGAAAAGGTGAGAGACTACTTTTAGATGAGATATATTCTTACATGGACGACACACTTCAGTGAAGTGGACACAAGAGTCTATGGTAAGCCAGTGGAAATGTTCTTACAGATACGCTGAGGAAGTGGCCAAGTGTGTTAAATTAATTGCCCTGTCTACATTAGCGATATGCGGAGGGGTACTTGTGCTCTGCGGAATTAATTGCATAGGGGTAAGCACTCTGTTTTGTTGTTAGGAGTTTCTTGTTTCAGCTTAACACTCTAGCTGCATCTAAAGAAACGATAATAATTGCAAGGATTAGGATACATTGAAAATTGTTGGGAAACTTTGGTAAGACATAAGATTTCTCATCTAGAAATTGTAACGATACGATATGGGCCAGAACATGAATATAAATTGAACGAATATGTATGATATGTTGGAATGATTATTTTCTATATACTAAACTATTCCCTGTTCTCAAACAGCAAGTGCCATTCGCGATAAAATTGCAATTCTTTTTCTTGGGTGGAGCTGGATTGTTAAAAGTATTCATGTGCGCGCTGCCAGCGGATCACTTGATGGACATAGTAAGTCGGTTTCCGATATCTCCTTGTTTTCGAATTCCTGAATGCCATTGATTCAGTTCCTATTGCCACAAGAGCCAGAACACCATCCAAGGTGCGTACGAATCGACGTGGTACGAGCATCCGTTGACACTGCAGAAGAGCGTGCTGTATATGCTGCTTCCACAGAAGGAGGTAGCTATCAGTATCAAGGGAATCGTTCCAGCTCTGTCTTTGAATTACTACTGTTCGGTACGATTAGATTCAAACTATCTATTGTGCTGCTCGTTTAACAGTAATGTCTGAGACTTGACAATGTTTTAGTATGTCTCCAATGTGTTCACCATTTTTACTGCTCTACGGATGGTGATGTTGGAGGAAGACGATGAAAGCTGAGCATTTCTTGACAACATGTGAGCTGGACAGTTGTTAACGTAAATATAGTAAATTTTTCCTATCTCAGTTACGGAATAAAGAAATATATCTTTAAAATATTCGACCTCATTGATATACATCCACTCTTCCACAAAAGATCCTTTATACTCTCTCCTAAGTGTTTTAAAGTGAAGAAATGATCAACATCCTCGATGAAAAACATATCATAAATGTAAGAAAATGTCAGATTTTTTCAGATGTGCGCATTTTATTTCTTCCCCATATATACTGTTCCCTTCAAACATTTTTCCATCGGAAGACTAATTTACCTAGGAAGGATGTGCACAGACGTAACTTCACAGATAGAAAAAAAGACTCAGCACATTTGCTTCTCCACACGAGACTAATAATTTGCTGTAGATGCGAAGAAAAAAAGCCTTGCAATAGCCACGGAACCCTCAACAGGTGTAACATACTATTATTACACCCCTCCTTTGAAACTAAAGAATCGATCGAAGTGTGGTTTATAGATTACATATTAGAATTGCTCTGCAATGTAGGTAAGAATTACATTTGTTATTCATTCTAATTCTTGCATACCTATCTTACTTTAAAGTCTTGAGTTCAGAATGTGTGTGTACATCAATGCCTTAAGAACCTCTCCCTGTAAACAGTCTTAAAATACAAATCAAGATAGTTACTATTCTTGCAATGGCATCTGTGGAAACGTAAATGCATTTTTGATGGTTATAAAGATCAATTCTAAAGATTCCTTTGTTACCGTTCTATGATTCAATCACTACATTTTTTTGCCATGTTCGGTAACGTAACATTCGAAAAGGCTATCGCGTTCGCGCGAATTAGCGTGGCTTTGACCTTCTGTTGGCCGCCTCGTTTCACAGCTACCAAGTCGCAGATGCTTCGTTTCAAGGTTCTCAGATCAGCAGTGATGTTAAACGCATTCACGCTCTTGTTGCCACTAATATATACACTTTACATGCAACGCGATGACTTCACCAATTTTGCTCAGGCGGGATGTATGTTACTGGCTGTTATCCAAGTGCTCCTGCAGACGATTTTCTGCATCAACCAGTACGATCGTCTTCGGGTAAGTGTCTCCTAAAGTTTTGTCATGAAGAATTTCTTGAGAAAAGAAGCTCTGTTTTCGTATCAACATTATCTCATCTCTGTGTGAACTCTCAACTCTCAATTGTGGTTCCCTCACATGGAATTCTCCTTGTATCTGGCGGATTCGTGGACTGTGTACATTGCTGGTTCAATCAGACATAGAAAGAAAGAAGAATAAGTAATTCGAGCATTGTGTTTCAGAGTGTGATAGAGGAGATGATACTTTACTGCAAGAAAGCAAAATCATATGAAAGTTATGTGTTCCAACGATACGTGGAGAGGTATAGCACGTTTTATGCAATGTCTACGATGTGGTTCTACATGTCGGCGTTTACTGTTGTCCTGGCGAGTTTGTTGACGTCTCAGCCCTTTCCGACCAACGCTGAATATCCGTTTTCTGTGGACTACGAGCCCTTGAGGACGATTATTTTCCTCCAACAAGCTGTAGCTGGTCTGCAGTGCGCCGCACATGTGTCTGTTAGTATGCTTGGTGCACTACTGCTGTTGTTTGCTGCTGCACGATTCGAGATTCTGATGATGGAGCTACGAAACATCACAGATTTTCATAGTCTGATCAAGGGTGTCACTAAATACCGCTTTGTGAAAAGGTGAGAGACTACTTTTAAATAAGATTTATTCTTGAAGAGACGTGAACTGGACACCAGATTCTATGTTAAACTAGTGGATATGTCGTTACAGATACGCACAGGAAGTGGTTAAGTGTGTTGAATTAATTGCTCTAGCTACGTTAGTATTTTGCGCAGGGGTGCTGGTGCTCTGCGGAATCAATTGCATCGGGGTAAGGACTCCGTTGTGTTGTTAGCAGTTCCTAGTTTCAACTTTACACTCTGGCTGCATCTAATGAAACTATAAAAATTTCAACTATCAGGACACACTGAGAATTCTTAGGAAACATTACTAACATAGGATTTCTCATCTAGAAATCATAATGATACGAAGCGGACCAAAGACTTGTACGAAAGTCGAAGTCACGTATGATGCACGATACGTCAGAGTGTAGAAATGAATACTTTCTATATACTAAACTATTCTTTATTCTCAAACAGCAAGTCCCGTTTACGATAAAATTGCAATTCTTTTTCTTGGGTGGAGCTGCTTTGTTAGAGGTATTCATGTGCGCGCTGCCAGCGGATCACTTGATGAACATAGTGAGTCGGTCTCCGATATCTTCCTGTTCTCGAATTCCTGAATGCCATTGATTCAGTTCCTATTACTACAAGAGCCGGACTGCCATCCAAGGTGCGTACGAATCGACATGGTACGAGCAACCATTGAGACTGCAAAAGAGCATGCTGTATATGCTGATGCCACAGAAGGAGGTAGCTATCAGGATTAAGGGAATCGTTCCAGCTCTCTCTTTGAATTACTACTGTTCGGTACGATTGCGTTCAAACTCCCTATTGTGCTATTCACATCACAGTGATGTCCTTAAAATGTTCAGTGATGACTTTAAAATGTTTTAGTATGTCTCTAATGTCTTCACCATGTTCACTGCTCTACGGATCATGATGATGGAGGACAGGGATGTGAGCTGAGCATTTCTTGACAACATGTGAGCTGGACAGTTGTTAACGTAAATATAGTAAATTTTTCCTATCTCAGTTACGGAATAAAGAAATATATCTTTAAAATATTCGACTTCATTGATATACATCCACTCTTCCACAAAAGATCCTTTATACTCTCTCCTAAGTGTTTTAAAGTGAAGAAATGATCAACATCCTCGATGAGAAACATATCATGAATATAAAAAAATGTCAGATTTTTTCAGATGTGCGAATTTTATTTCTTCCTTAGTATACACTTTAACTCCATATACCCTTTAAACATTTCTCCATCGGAAGACTAATTTACCTAGGAAGAATGTGCACAGACGAAACTGCACACATGAAAAGAACCCCCCACAACAGTTGCTTTCCTACACGAAACTAACAATTGACGATGGAAGCGGAAAAGAATGCCTTCCAGCTGCTGCGAAGCCCTCGACAGGTATAACATACTATTTCGTCGCTTTGAATCAAATGAACTGATCATTGGGTGGTTTATACATGCAATCTAATATTCCGCTGCAATTCCGTGGTTCAACGCACAGCCACGAGTACGCAAGATTGCGCTAATAACGATCAACGTGTGCCAGAAGCCCACCATAATTCACACTGGTCGATTTCTAACAGCTTGGTCTTTGAGATTTTGCGGTCAAGTAAGATCTTGTTGCCTTAAAATAATCAGCGTTTAAACATACAACAATGAATCGTCAAATTTTCCTTCCCAGGTTCTGTACACCGCCTACGCTTTCTTTTCAACGATGAGAGCGATACTACACGTATGAACTATGTCATATATCGTAATAACGTTATTTTATTATTTGATAAAGTGAATATTCAACGAAACTGAGCATTAAATTACAGTTATTGTTACCTACGACGCTCTTAGTGTAATTCCTACCGCCTTCTATACATTAACTTAGCAACGAAGTAAGCTCTGTTTGTGAAATGGGGTGCCGAAAGCTCTGCTTCTATCGACCATCAGCCTCCTCATCGTTTAAATCCTGTCGACGAAACGGAAGCGAAGCGGTTTATTGGGCACGTTCACCATCATGAATCTGCTCTTGATATCAGCGTAATCGTACTCGATTCTGAATTGCCGCACAAGCTGAAAATAGGAGGCGAGGAATTCGAACGTTGAAGGCGTGTATAGATCCAATTAGTAGCTTACTTAGTTATTTAACAAATTTGTAATAGTAGCAACTCTGTTCCACTAACCTTTGCAGTAAGCAACATCATCGTTGTTTCAGCCATATTCTTCCCCAAACATGACCTAGCTCCGTAGCCAAATGGCAGACAGCTGAAGTCTGTGTTACCTTCTGAAAAGCTTGTTAGCCATCTCTCTGGTCGAAATTTCTCTGGATCCTCGTAATTTTCCTCTCGTTGAGAGGTTATTTGGTTTGCCATGATGACAAACGTCTGAAGATGGAGAAAAATAATGGGTAAACAAAATAATTTTCCTATTCATTTCACTCACCCCTTTTGGTATCACGTATCCATGAAGCGAGATAGTCTTCGGCAGGAGCCTAGTGAAATACGGGAACGCAGGTCTCAACCTTCAAATCAAATTGTCGATTTTATAGTTAACACACTTTATATCGATATTAATAACTTACCTCAAACTTTCTTGGAGGCAAGCCTTCAAGTATCGCATACTCTTCAACGTTTTCTCCGTTATGGGTGAGTCTCTACTTGGCAAAACGTTCATGATTTCGTCGTAGACTTTTCTTTGAGTCCTCGGGTTCTTCGCCAGGTGATACAATAAAAATGCTTCGCAGTTCGCCGTCTGAAAATGAGCAGAACATTCAACTGAACAAAATTCATTGTGTTTTCAGATCGTTACCGCCTGTACACCCAGGATGATCACGTCCATCAGCAGCGTAGAAACGTCGTCTGGATGAATGCCCTCGTTAAGAAGAAACTTCTCCAAAACTGGCGATCCTTCCTCGATCCCCTCATTCCTTCCTCCAGCGGATGATCGACTTCGAAGTTTACTTTGAGCCTGGCGAACGTACTTTCCTACGACACTTTTCAACATGGAATCGATCAATCCAAAAGTGCTTTTATTTTTTTTAGAAAGTAAAACAATTACTTCAAGCCAACATTTTGAAGCTGACTTACCCATCCAGAACGTCGCAGGCTTCGAATAGATTCTTGGCAAACGGCGTCATGAAGAATCTCCAAACCTGGAAGCCAGTTTCGCAGCGACTCATGTACTTGTGAGCCGTTGCCAAGGCGCTGATTATCCTCGCTGGCTCAGAAGTCGAATTATAGCCTGCTGACTCCAGAAATCCAACATGTTTATTGAACACGGTGGTGAAGAAACACTCCATCGCCCAGCGCGTGATGTCCTCGTGAAAATTGCGAGGTACCTGTCGATCCACGATTAAAAAGTCCCTATTTACTTTAAATTAAGGTCTCTAGAGACTCACCTCATCTTGCTGGTTACGTATTTTGTGCACCCTGTTGATCATCTCGTCGCAAGCCATGTCTATCTTGCAGAAGAAACTAGAAGCCATCTCGTCGAACTCCTTCTTCACTTTCTCTCTCACCTCCAGCCACTCCGCACCTTGCCTGAAGAACTCTCGATATGGAGCATGGCAATTAACCGCAAGAAATTAACTAATTTATTTTAGGAGGCTCAGAATGATATACAAACAGATAGATGTCTACTAACAGCGAAAACGGCCCAGCGAGGCGGTACTTGCGATAGTGCAAACGATAGTGCTGCAGAATATCAATGCCACTGCGAATGGGAGCATCCCCTTCTTGTTTTAAGACCTCAGCTATGTGTTCAGGCCTGTGGAAATCGAGGAATACATCAAGGTCCTTTGGAAAACGTTACTCGAGAAAATCTTACCTATGGATCATGACGATATCTCCGGAGAGAGGTCCATTGATCCTCACGATGCAACCGTACTCGTTGAATAAATACTTTAATGGCGTGACGTTGCGGTTCCACGTCAATCGACCTGAAAACGAGACATTTCGGGTATAATGAAACCATCTCCCTTCGTGGGAACAGTGATACATTCTACGTGGTTCGTTTCAAAGAATCTGCTAATGTCGATTTACGCGCGACTCTATTTTCGTTGCAATATCATGACGTATCGGGGAGCGCGTGATCAGAAACCCGAAGACTCAGCAACGCCTCGTGTCCAGTACGTTTATCCATGATTCGCTTCGTAATAATACTAATAATAGTATGATGTGTAAGCGTTTTTGGTACTTCAAGCCAATGCTTTGCATTCATTGTTTCATTTCCAACATTAATACGAGCCTTTCAGTTACCAATAAAGGTTACACTTTGTTTACTTCAAAAAACAAATCTTCTAATGAGGGGGTCTTTGAGTTTCGACCTATTGGTACTTCAACAGATCGTACCCTGAGTGAATCTGTTGATTAGCAGACTGGAAAACAGTTGCGTACCGAGGAGCGGCACGTATTTCCAATACTTCTCCCAGATCTTCAGAAAGGCGGGTCCAGGAACCTCTTCGAAGGGTAATGGCGACCTTTCAGCGACGATCTGCTGTTCGATCTTCGCCGTGGACACCTCGAAGGCGGATGAAACATCCGTGGAATCCGTATCCAACAGGGGAATCGAGTCCGTGCGCGTCAAAGGCTCGGCGATGACGGATGCTTGGCTTTGAGTCATGGACGCGGCTGAAATATTATTAAAAATTCAATCCTTCTATCATTAACCGTCATTTTTCTTTCGATATAAAAGGTTAATTGGCCACTACTTCGCTAAAGCATTTTCTATAACTTCGCAAAATAAATTGATGGACACGTCAGAGGAAATGCTTTGGTGACTTTTATTCCGAACTTTACTTTTGAATTGTACTCACAGATTATGTCCGAGGCATTGATATTGAGGCATTTCTGGCTCTCTGTTGTCGACAGAGGCTTCGTCGCCTTTATCACCGAGTACCGACGGGAGAACGACGAGATTTTTGGCAGCAAACGATGCATCGCTACTGAAGTTAATTATTATCTAGTCCTCGACTGTGAGGCATTAGTGCCAATGAATTTATGTTTTACGCAGTTTTTGTTTGTAAAAGAGTAAATGTCAAGTCAGTTATTCGGTTGCCTTGGTAGCAGATGGAAACATTTGAAGGAGCGCATTCAAATTCACGTCGTAACGTATATTATACGAACATCTGCTATATACTATATAGAAAGTTTATTTATCGTACAAACTTATCCTCGTAAATTACAAACTAGACCCGTATCGATTATCGTTAATGTACACTCCAGAGTTCACACGTCGACTTCGATCTCGACGTCCTCTTCGTCCGAAACAACCTTCTCTGTGGTCGTGTTCCTTAAATTATCCTTCGTTACTTTTTTAGACAACTCCTTCGCCTCAGGATTCGTCGAGGAAGCGTTCTCGCTCTCCTTCGTGTGCCGCCACTTCATTCGTCGGTTTTGGAACCAAACCTTCACCTGAAACAATTGGAAAGCTTTTATGAAAAATGATAATTCATTTATAGTTACTTTGAATTGTTACCTGTGCGTCTGTCAGACCCAGAGTCGCAGCGAGCTGCCTCCTGTCTGGCTTGGTTATGTATTTTTGCAAGGAGAATCTTCTCTCCAACCCTTTTCGCTGCAAGGAACTGAATACTGCCCTCGACCACGACCTTTTTCTTCTAGTATTGGGTTCTGGTTGGCTGGTTGGTGTCGTTGTGGAAGTTATAGGAGCTTTATTGAAAGAATATATCTGTTCGAGCGTTTAATTACATAAAAATGTAGCTATTAAATTGCTATATCGTCGTTTTATATATCAACCATTCGAATAAAATTTCTCCCATCTCTCAGTTGATACATGGGTTTTGTCTATAAAGCATAAACCAAGGGTATACGTCGCGATGCACGGGGTGGAGATCATAAATCAGAGGGAGACGTGACATGATGTAAACGGTAGTCGAAACTCTTAAGCCGGACGGGTGTCTGTTTCAACAGATCCTAGCACGAACAAGAGGCCCCCGCGATTGGGTACTTCTGGCTGATTTACAACCCTACAGAATGTATACAACATGTGTACGAATTTAAACAGTGCGGTTCTCTCTCCGGTTGGTACGGTCCTCCGAATGAATTGGACGACCAGTAGGATCATAGTTATTTCGGGAACACTATGCTGCTCTTTGAAGGTGCAACTTCGATCGGCGAATCCTTGCGTTCTTCGCCAACTAAATCAATTCTAGGCTCGCGTTGAATTATGACGATCGATCCAAAAGAGGCCTCGAAATGTTTATAAGAGCTGCGTGTGAAAAATAACGTTGGAATCTGAATTATTTGAAATAATTTTTGAAACAATTGACAAGCCTTCATATATCATTTTTAATACACGTTCGAGTAACGGAACTATGCAACTGGTCAGTTGTACGAATTCTATTATCGAGAGTTGTTTCAGAATTCTCTGTGGAAGATCATTAAGGACATTTAATTCTCGTAATTGATATTTTACAGCATCTGGGGGTTTCACGAGCCATGTTGAAACGGTAGTCGAAGTTTCCGACTTTTAACTAACGGGGGAAGGGTCGCGACGAAACCGCTGTTTAGATCGCGCGTAAACGAATGGTGGCACTTAAGATGTCGTTTAAACACGGACAGGAAACACGAGAATACACTGGCGCGTAAATATTTTGCCCTACTTGCTGCCGAGTATTCGAGAGACAAGACAGTGGCCCATATGGTCGCATTTGTTAATGACGCAACGTTCGTTTCACCAGCGTAGCTTCTCGCGATGATTTCCGCTAAAGAGATCTAAACGCTCTCGAACTGGGGGGTCTCTAAATTATCGATTAGACCGAACGATGAAACGATCTGTCTACGAAACAAAGAACAGCTTCCTCCGGCAGTGAATCCGTAGATACGAATTATGTGTACCGTTTCTCATTCTTGAATCGTTACTAAACGAACAGATCCGTGATATTTTTTCGTTAGTGGGCTATTACTCGTTTAAATAAAAGTCGAAGTCTTACCTCGAGGGACAGGTCGTAGAGGTGCTGGCCGATAGATGTTTCCATAATTTTCGATGATTCCGTTTCCGTGATTGTTGTTACCATAATTGCCGAGAATCGTCGTTTGACCGTACAGAGGTCTAGGGCACATTCGAAGGCCTTCACACCTGACGCAACCTCCGGGGCAGGGACACCGTACGGTAGAAAATTGAACAGGAAGTGGCCTGAGCACATCTTTGGAACGCACGATCTTACTCAAAAGTCGTCCATAAGAATGAGAAATACAGAGTGTCCCACTGGAAACTAGCCAACTAATTATAGAGCAAGCATTACCTTTCTATATCATTTCTACGGTAAGCAATGAAATAATTAAACGGTCTGTTTAAAGTGGTACATTCTGTATAAAAAATATCCTAAGCACGTTTTATTATTTGGTTTTCTTTGCACTCTTTAACGTTTCTTTTTTTTTTTTAATGCTAACAAGTCAGGGATTTAAACAATCGATTCCAACGTCCTCACCTGTCTTCTTCGAAGAAATTTCGTCCGAAAGAATGCGTTCCACTCCGAACTTCAATTGCTTCGAATAGTTTATTCCATCCACAACACGGGTTTTGATTTCGTTCATTTTTGGCACTTAATAAAATTCACTTCTAATTATTCTAATCTTGTTAAATTAGACTTCGTCTGTTTCACCAGACAATTTTAAACGATCACAACATTTTAACAGATCAATTTCTCACGAGCACGTATCACTCGATCTCACTGTTTGTTGCATGATCAAAACCAACAACTATCCGCCAAAAGTAGACACGGTATTTTCGATGACAATTTTATAGTCGACCGTCATCGAACTAGAGATAACGAGGACGTAAGTCACCGAAGTCGACGAAGATAATTAGCTGCTGTAGAATGACTTTCACGGAAGTGCATAAGGATGAATGAGCGAAGGTATTCCTGCCATCTTCAGAGCAGATTTTGGTTTAAAAAAAAATCATCGGAGCTGCTTGCTATTTCGACCGTAGGATTGGTCCGCCCAGATGCTGTAGGCGTGTCTCTCAGAAGATTGGTCCCTGAAGGATGATGTGTCTAATGCCAAGCTTGCCTGCCACCATGGAGCGTACTAAACATTCCACTCCCCGAGCTTTTTATTAAGTAAATATTATAAAACGTACCCAACCGCGTAAAACATTATGAAATCAAATAAACACTCGTTAAATTTATGTCCAAATTTATACACGAGAACCTTGGCAAATATCGCGTGGACGAAAAATAAGTACAATCCAACTTTTAATGTAATCGATTCTTACTTTTTTTTACGTACTCGTTTCTCTCGTTTATTTTTGTTGTACTACGCGCTAGTCGATTTAAAGCGAAAATAATAAGCTTCCTGTAAGTTTCTTTGTATTTTATTGTATCGTGTAACGTTAAAATACTCCGTCACCTCGCAGGTAATGCATTAAATGTATTATTTAGAGACAATTTCATTCTGGTAACCATTAAAAGTGTTTATGCAGAATAAGCTTCACCGTGGAACTTGCGAGTCCATCTTTGAATTAGCAACGATACGAGTTAACGAAAAAGGCGGTATAAGGATGAAGTTTGAGAAAAAATGCTACTCAGGCTATACATATCCGTAGAATAATAGCATAGAGACGTATGGCCGATGATATCTCTGGAAGCCATATGGTTATCTTTGCATGCAGACTTTCGGAGTATACAGTCACTTAGGTGTTTATTTGGACAGCCATGTTTGAAGCAGCCTCTCTACCCACACGCTAAGAATATTCTTCGGGATATGTACACACCGCGATCCTCTATTCGATTTTATTAGGTTTTAGGATTTTCGAGAGTCCGCTGGATCATGATAATCGAACTTCTAATTGAGTCCGACGATCGCGACTCGGCATTTTTTGTCGCGGCCATTTTCGGATCACGCGCTGATCGATTTACAAATTCTCTTCGTTCCTCCAGTACGGTAAAGAAATAAAAGACCTATGTTAAAATTATTTCATGCCGTTATGGATTAATTAATTTCAGTATCGACATGAAATCAAACTTTATTTGATCATTTTTTAAGATAAACTTTGCCTAGGGGTGTAATAATAATATCTGCGAGCATTGTCGACGATTTGGCTACGCTTCAGCTCTGGTCAGAATTTAGAACCAAAGTATTTTAGTTTTTAAATCACGAACACGTTACAATCGTGCTGGTAAATCTTATCAACTAAGTCTGATTCGATTCCAATATTGAAATTAATTATCGACAACCATCAATTCCTAAACAAAATAATTAATTATACAACGCGTAAGTTCGCGACAGCATGATCATTCCCTGATAAAGTTTCTCGATCTCGAAGTCGTTCTCCGCTGGATCGAAGATCAGGACGCTCCTCTTGGGACGATTGTAGGCCTGCAGAGCTTGCAAGTTCTGAAACACAGACGCGTGGGATTCGATAACGATCCGATTACCTCGAATCCTGGCATTCTCGCGATTTCGAGAAAACGACGTAATTTTGGACGCAATCCCAGCGGCGCCGCTCGTCTCGATTCGGGTTTGTTTTACTTTCTCGGCTGTTATTGAACGCAGTGGAGGGGAAGCATCGCTGTCGGTCAAAATTTTGCGTATCACGACGTTTTGAAAGACAGCGAGCTCAGAAATTTGAAAATAGAGTTTACTGAATTGTAGGAGTATGCATTTGTTTACGTGGAGGTTTGGTAGAAAATTCGGAATGCACATTTTCCAATCGACTCACCGAGAGCACTATGACGTTTCCATTGCCGGTATTTCCTGAGTTTCGACGAATAGCTGTTATTACGAGAGTGAGCAAATAGCCCCCGAAAGCCAGGAACGAAAGCGCCGTGACTGCCAGCTGAAAGATCTTCGAGATCTTCGTGTCCTTTCCCTTCTCTTCCCAGTACTCCTCGTATCGCCTCATCGGCTTTTTATTCAACCCCTTCAAGGGAAGGGCCATTGGCAGCGACAAGGACAATGTCCTGCTCGACACGTCGAATGACTCTTCGTCATCCTCCATGAAATCTGTGCATTATAAATGCAATTTGTGTGATGCACAATTGATTCAAAATTGATTCAATGTTGAATCAACTAAAATAATCTTAGAAACATTATTTTTCTACCTTTCTCGTCCGCGAAGGAAGACTTTATTCGGATCAATTCGGTCATCGGCAGTTCGCTCAGACCGCGAATCTCGTCCGCGTATAAAAATGTCTGATTTCCAGATGCAGCTTCCAAACACGAAAACAGCAATAAAATAGAAGTAACGGCAACAAGCGCGTTGAAGTTCCTGAAACCAAAGCGTCGGAAGCGTTCAGTAAACCTGTCATTGAAACGAAAGATTCTTCATACTATGCAATCCTTTCCTTGATATTTTACATGTATTACAATGCTTGTATGCTAATGCTTGTATTACATATTGTTTATGTTATTTTTAAATTTTTACAAACAAGAGGATACCGATTAGATTTATGTAATACGTATATTGCTACTTACTCGGTCGCCATGATCGACAGTGCTTCACCGATCACCAAAAACAATCTTAACGTAGATTCGCTAAACTCGTCGGTGAATACTGTAATTATGATTGTGGTGAAGTACAAGAAGCGTTTCTTGTCTGGACAAAAGTTCGTTTTGTACTAATTCAGGGTACAACTGTCCCCCGAATCGCAAGATCTCGGTTCTCGTGCTTGGTCGACAAAGCGAGAAGTGTCGCGATCGTCGACCAGTCACCACGCTGTGAATCAGGAGCGGAAACGTTAGAACTCAGCAGGGTGGAAATATGCAATTAACATCCGTTACGAGCAACTCGAGTGCGATTTTTCAGTGTTACTGTATAGTTTGTCGTGTCATCATGCAGAAATCTCTGTGCATCATCTGCGTCTACGTTGTAGCGAGTTGTGCTGCAACCTTGCCGGAGAAAAACGATGGTGGGTCGGAGGAAAATAATAATAATTCAAGTATCATCGTGCTTGTATTTAAATAATGATCATTCAGGTGTCCTGGACAAGATTAAGGTGGGCCTGGAGTACGCCACGAATTATTTGGAGACTGCGAAAGACATCGCCGATTTGGTAGCCAGGAGTTTGGGTCGTAAGCAGAAAGAGAAGCTCGGAGAAGACAGCGACACGAAGGAGAAAGGAAGTTTCTTGCCCTCTGACATCATGTCAGCGTTTTTCCGGCTGGTTGGGCTCGACTCGCAGAAAGTTACAGCGATCGCCGTGAACAGTGTCATATTCCTCGCGCAAATGGCGAGTACATGCTTGAAAATGTATGTGTAACGAACTATATTTATTTTCTTCGTGCACGTTTATAGATAAGTTCGATGTTCGGGTTGAATCCTCCAAAGGGAAACATCGCGAGGGATTTAGACGACGAGGACGAAGCTTCGTCCTGGAATCCTGCAAACATAATCATGGAGAGCAAGAACGAGAGAGTGAGTTATAGACAAAATAAGATACTTGATTCGATTAGAAGATATTTGAGTAAATCGAAGTAGTTTGGTATTCGATAATGAGATCTTTTGATGTTTCAAGATACAAAAGTTGATCGAGCAGGCGCACGACGAGAATCTGCCCAGCGAGTTGATCGAAAGGGTGGACGGTGTCGATTCTGCCTGCATCAGATTGTTGCTGTGCAAAACATCGCCGGTGATTAGAGCAGCCCAGAGCTTCCTGAAGAACAAAACTCGTAGCAAATCTCGACGAATGACATCATGGCTGCCCAGCAGAGACGAATTCGAGGAAAACAGCGATCACTGCGAAAACACGCACCCTGATTGCAGTTTATTTGCGTAGGGCCATGGTTTATTTAACATTATTCGCTGGCAGGTTGTCAAGTACGTGTCAACGATGTTCGAGAAACTTCTGAGGAGAGTTAAAATTAATCTACATAATTACTTTCGTTGCTTTGTCTGTCGGAAATGTGACAAATAAGAGGCAGAGCATTCGTTTGTATAGCATATATATTTGCATCCATACAAATATATACTACATATATTACAGAATATACAAGGTACATACTCCAAAAATTAATTTACTGAATCTTGTACGTCGTAATACCTCCCGTATAGTACGCGTACGCGTCGACGAACGAAAAAAGAAAAAGCAGAGTGAATCGCGATGCAAATCCTCTCAAAGTATGTATCGTTCATTTAAATAAACTCCGCCGAATGAAGTTTGGCCGTACGCTTCACGCTTCCGCCATCGCCAGGATGGCTGCACGAGTTTTTCGAATAAAATTATTTCGCTCCTTGTCAGACAAACCTCGCAAACAATGTGTCACCCTTCTTCGCCATCGTGTTCCGCGAAACTCGTTGTGCGAGGAACTTAATATCAAGTGACGTAACAAAACAACGCAATCGAGTCGTAAAATGGATTCTCGCTATTGCACTATGCGCGAAGCACCATTCGAACAGTCGACGAAACAAACGGAGGGAATGTCGAACGTAACACCCTAATCGGAAATGGGCGATATTCTTAGCTAGATAAAAACTCTGATAACAAGGGAAAGGTAAACGACATCTTACGCGTTACTGCTTCCATAAAAATTGGAACGAATAAAAACTTATTTAATTAACACTTCAATTAAATGCGCTACGTTCGATTGCATTCGTCGATATATCGATCGAATAAAATTCTGCTCAGCCTCGATCGTGACACGTCGATACGTCGAACGACAAGCGTTGGCGGTACGATCGTTCACGAGGAAGATACTTGTACGATTCGCAAAGGACGGTACTAATATAAAATCTCTACACTCTGGAACCTTCGTAGGGATTGTCGAGGACGTTCGCGAGCTCGAACGTCTCGGGGAGAGACTCTACGATTCCAAATATCGACCCAACGACTCTATTGATACATATTACTTTTTAACGGTACGATTATCGTCCTGTCCGAACATCGATCAACGTCAGGACGATCGCTAAACGGAACTTAGTCGAATGAAGTATCAAAGAGGACAGTAACAAGAAAGAAGGAACCGTTTACTTAACAACTACGTGGAAACAAGGTACATCGCAAAAGTTGCTTCGGGGGAACTTCTAGGGTATAGTTACCCGTCAAAAATTCAGTTAATTATGCGCGAGTCACAAGGGATGGAGTCCCTGACCGCCCTATACTATACATCTAGTGAGATCAGGATTATTGCGAGCTAAATGCACCGGGGTCGAAGATCGATTGAACCTCTAAAATCGTCTGGAATTGGTACGGTGGAATAATTAGTCGCCTCTGGGGAATATCGATCGAACCAGAAGCGTTTGGCATACACCGCCTGTCTACTTTCCCTGTAAATATCGTGGTACGCGTAATACGATTAAGAATGTCGATAATTATGAAATTTTGGCATTCGAGAGACATCATATCGTGGTGATCCAGAGATGGGGAAAAGTCACATCCTGATCAAGGTTTCTATTCGTATTCTAAGTATTTTGATATCGTTATACTTTCTTCCATCAATGCACGTCGCGAGTAAATCCCTGTACTCTGGTTTCATTCGTTGTCTGTCGTCGAACGAAATTTTCCCCATCTCTGGTAGAGCATCGCACGCGCGCAGGAGCTTCGAGTCCCGATCAAGTGGCCGAGAAATCATCCCGTGACCTCCGTCGTTCTATGCGATTGTAAAACGCGTTCAATGGCTCGCGACGATGAGTATACAAAAGCTAAGACACTCTATTTAATAAGTTTGATTCAGATTATCACATGCGTTCTGTCAAGTCGTGAGAAATGCGTGTCGTCCACTTCTCGAACCTCGAAGATCGCGCTATCGGTTTACGTCGTAGATCCCCTGCCTCAAACGTGATTCACCTTCACGCGAAATGACTCCGAGTATCTGGTAAATGTATATTATCGGTAAGTGTATAGAATATAGAGATACGTACAATTACATTCTCGTTACACTCGCGGAAAAATCGATCTCGAAAATATATATAAAGGATCAACAGACCGTCGGGGAAAGGAACCAGCGAACCGTACCGGGTCGCTTACGGACATCGAGAAAATTCGTTATTTACAGGAGAACTCTGTCGCGCCCGAAAGTTCCTTGCGTTTTCGCGCGGAATACGCGTTCCCTCGTCAATTTACATACTTTGCCATTTTCCTTAAGCCTCGTACTTCTCGACGTCAACCAGTTAGGTTGACTACGAAATCACAAAACGAGGAGTTGCTGTCCGGTACAACTCTGGAAATTCGAGGGCGAAGTTAATCACGAGAAACGTCCCTGGATTCGTTCCATGTCGATTAGATCACCCTATTCGGGATAATCGTTTCCATTGCAAGTTTCCAATTTGTTTAAAAAGTATAAAACGACAAGGTTCGCGAACATCTATTTTGTGAATAAATCCTAAAATCATGACTTAAAATCTCTCTATATTTGGTAAGAATTCTGAGTTTCGATTAGGCGTGGAACGGCCGAACGTTTCATCGTCGAGGAGGTTGCTCTTCCAGTGAAAGATTCAAGGAACGCCTGTGCGCGTCGCAGTCGTCGCGCCTCGACGCCCATACTTGTTCGTAAATCGGGAAACGAGACGTCGACTCTGCGCGCGTTGCAGTCTTGGTTGATGATTCAGCAAAGAGACGAACTGAACTCGTTAGGAACAAACGGAGACGAAGTTTGAGACCGGCGCAGCGGACTCTTTGGGAGCGGGTGCGCGCTTCCAGACTTATTCTAACGACGAACGTCGGAAAACTCGCTTCCAAATGATACTTCTTACAGAAACGAGCAAAATTGACGATAGAATCCGTTGAACTCTATCAATAAATCACTTTTGATTCCATTTATCGATCATCCGAGTCGAACTTTGCTCGTCTCTGTCTTCTAATGCGATCAATCGATCCTAGGAAAACTAATAAAGTAACGAGCTAACGTGTAACTACAAATCTACAGAATGAAACCATGACGAATATTCTACTAGTCTCGTACAAAACGCATTGCTTCGAATCGTTAATGGAACGAGTCGTCAGATTTCTTCGCAAGCAGAGTCTTCAACGATGCGATACCAGTTGGGGAGGGATCGTTTGGTTGAATGATATTTGGAAACGAATTTTTCGATAGACAACGGATTGCTCTTCAGAGGGTCGCTTGGCCTGGATTGATCAGGTCGGTGTTCTCGACGCGAGCCTGTCGCAGCCAGTCTCTAAGATTCCACGTTCTCTCCATCAGATTCGAGGAGGTCTTTTCGACGGTTCCAACGCTGGTCGTGAAACCACTATTGGGTCCGTACTGGGCGATGATGTTCTGCGTGGTGGTCGTCGGTGGTTGCGCGGCTGTCAACTGGGACAGGATGTTCGACTGGATATTCGGAGTACCAAATGTCCCTGAAAGAAAGACGAACAACGTTAAGTTTAGATAGAACGATGGATCGGACACTGTTTGTCTATCTAACAATTTATTCGGTTTCGAACGATCCGTTAATGAATCCTAACGACGTATGTGACATTTTCGTTTTACTAACAAAATTTGCATGGAAACCTGTTGGGTATCCTGTACATTTGCGATTTACATAAATCGTTACCTCGTAGATCAATACGTCGAGTATTTGAAACTATAAATACGTATCGTGATCTATGGATATGTAAAATATCAATGAAGCATACTGTCTATGCTAATTTCCACTTGTGGAACGTGTATGATCTTCCAAGGGCATTTCATTATTTTAAACATAGAAATACTATTATGAAATTTATTTCATGAAATAAGATAACGCAGGTGTGATTCGAAAATGAAATAATCGTAAAGTATGATAAAATGTTGTTTGAAATAGTATTTTAAATAATATCGAGGAAGAAGCTTGCACGTACGGATGAAAGGAAGACGATTAAAGAATTAAGGTCTTGAACAAACGATTCGTTTGTGTTTCGACGTGCTTTCTAAATTTTTATACGAAGACGACTCGTAGTACGCGATTTAATCGAAACGCGAATGAATCGTTTGTTTCAGATTGCACGTAATGTTATTATAGATGTGCTCAGGTGTGGATGGGACCTGGAAGATTCGCAAAACCGATTTGCACCGACCTTGCACGTTGTGCGGCTGCGCAGATAGATGGTGTAAACGTAGCCATCGCAGATAGGAGTACATCAAAGTCGGCGGAGGCGGCACGTTATTGTCCTGCCGTTTATTCAGTACGCCCCAAATTTCACGTATTTCCGAGTTTAGATTTTCCAGGCTTGCGATGATTTCCGTCGACTCCTGGTAGTGATCCGGTTTGTCTGAATACGGGGGATCATGACACAAAACCGAAAATAAATACTCGAGTGAAAGGAAACTAAGGCGAACGACCGTCTTTCGCAGCCATTTCGACGAAAGCTGCGATAATAAACTTAGAAATTCAATCTGCATAGAATACCTATACGAGCATTGTTTAAATCGATACATTTTGATTTTAGTCCTTTTCGACAAACACACGTGTTCTTGTTGTTCTGTGCAAAATATAGGGAATGCTACGAAGGACTGACTTTTGTTTTATATTACTTATACTCGTTAAATGATGTTCCTCCAAGCATTCTATCAAAAATGTTTGGATCTATTATATGGGCTCAATCTAGATAAAAGATTGGAACACCTTACGACAAGAACATGTACACGATCAAAGAGAGGTAAAATCTATTATTAAACAAATGAATTTAAACGATGTTCGCGTAGCCATTTTAGGATGATTGATTTTTCATAATAAGAAGCAGTATTCACCATTAGAATCAGAAATCAATTAGCAAGGAGTAAAATCAGGAAGCGATGAATGATTAACGAAAAAGAACGATGAGACAGCGGGTGATTCTAAGTGAGTGTGGGTTTACCGGTTCCATAGCTCACCTATGAACGTATCCGTTCCCAGATCGGTGGAGCTGAAACCGCTGCTGGCGCTGGACAGGTCGCTCAGCGTCATTTCATCGTTCTTTGTACAAGTCGCGTCGTTCTCGTTCCTTTTGGCGCTGGCCACTCTCTCTAGAGTCTGCTCCAGGTGTCTCAGGTGGATCACTTTCTCACCTAGAAGACTCCTAGTGCGGTGCAAACTCACCTCCATGTCTGACAGTTCGCGTTCCTCCTAGGAGAAATCAATCGGAACCATAAACATTGCTTTTCAAAAAATCGAATGAATCTTATACGTTAAAGAATTAAGGAATCATGGAAAAGTGTACCTAGGTATCCTAGAGTTAAAACAAATTTTCCCTCTTTTATCCTCCTTTGAACGACAGGATCCTGCCCTCAGGATCGATTGAAACCCACCCAGTATGAAATTGCTGAAGGCTGCCGTACCTGAACCAATTGCTCGAGGGTTGCCCTGGCGCTACGTTGCTTCCAAGCCCTCTGTCGTCCCTGAAAAGCGTTCTCCTGGTGTCTGAGCGCCTCCTGAGCCCTTCTCACGGAATCCCTCTCGACGTGAATTCGGTGCCGGAAGAACTCCAGCTCCGATGAGGCGTTCGCCGGTGCTAAAAAATCGAGCAGAATCCTTTTCGGTGTCATCCGACGAGCTCGCGCTCGGACTGGTCGTGGTAGCGGCGTGCGAGAAAAGAAACAACGGAAAAGGAACGAAACGGAAGAGAAGAACAGAAGCGTACGGGTTGACGGAACGAGAACGAAAAATCTGGTAGGTGCACTTACGAGCGTGTCGAGGAGCATAAGCCGTTTAGCCAAAGTAAAGTCTATAGACGCCTGGGGAATAAATGAAAAGAAACACTTTTTCAGAGTTCCAGGAAACGATCGGAAAAAGAAAAACTTTCGTTTCGCATCGAAAAGTATTCGGTAGCATAATCGAAGCGTTCAAGCTGTAGATATTTGACTTGTACGTTGTTGGAGTGTGTCGAAAACTACAAAGTAAACATGTGTACTCTCTTCATAACATCAACACTACGAGAAATAAATAAATTAAGAAACTGCCTGAAGACTCTCTTCAACAGTCACCTTTGTCTTGGAAAGGATAACGCAATGTGTAGGCCGTTTCGTTGCTGGGCAACTGGTCACCGAGATCTTCCAGCTTCTTCAGCTGCTTCCTGATGTTCTCGACCGGGTTCTCGGGGTTGTTGTTGTTATTGTTCCCAGCATTCGAGCTGGCGCTGGCCCGAGCAGCGCTGGTGGTCTTTTTGCTGAAATTCTTCTTCTTCTTCATCATGTTGGCGTTCGTCTCGCTGGCGGTTGTCGTGTCGTCGGACTCGAATCGAGCTGCGGTCTTCGCGACAGCCGCGACGGCGGTCTTCTGAAACTCCGAGCTGACCTTCGGAGGGTTCGAGTCCTCTAGCTCGCGATGGCTCTCCGGTTGCTCGCTCCCAGACTGAGCCTCGTGCCCCTTGGCGTTCGTCGTCACTGAGCTCGAGCGCGTGTTCCTCACCGGGGTGCTGCGAGCACGATTTAAGGCCTATAGCCAGACATTAAGGCGAATCGCATGAGCGTGAGGGAGTACCTTCACAGTTTACTCTTCCATGATTTTACGAGTAGCGTTGGGGACGATTTCATTTCAAAGGCTACTCGAACACTGGAGCATCCTCAGGTTTGTGTTTCTTTAGATTTATAAAAAAAAAGTGTGAAAGGAACGCGATGTGTTTATGTAATATTTTTTGAAAAATTGTATCACAATTTTGATACAATTTTGAGGACATCACAAGTGCATGGAAGGTGTTCCGAAGAAGCTAGGAATAATGTGTTTGCGATAACGTGTGAGTTTGAGAAAATTTCAGGACTGAATTGCTTAGTTCGATGGGGTTGAAAAGTACCCGACTCTGGTCGCGAGGAAACACAGATCACACAATGGTACACAATTCGCGTGCTCGGTTCAGTTACGGAGTGTCACCGACTGTGAAGGTACTTGGGATTGTGACGAAGTAAATGAGTGTGCAAGAACTTAACGTTAGTACATTTAACACGAAAATAAAGGCATGCTTCCACTTCGTTCAAAAGGATCGTGTTCAAGTACACACGAATGCAATCCAGCGTGTCAACCATTTGCAATTTGAAACTCGTTCAAGGTTCGACGAAGAAGCTAGACAACGTGTCTGTTGCACAAAATTGCAAACGGCGATAAGAACTCGAAGAAACAAGAAGATGAGGCTGGACTCACTTTTGTTCCGATGACTCGGTCCTGTCGGTTCTCGTCCTCGTGGACGTCGACCTCTCGGTCTCCGAGGCCGTGGTGTATCCCGCCTTCCTCCTGATCCTCCTCTCGACAACTAGACGAACTTCGCCCTTCAGCTTCCTGTACTTCTCTTTCAGCGCCGTATACTTGTCCTGCAGCAGTCGGTTCTCGGACCTCATCTTCTCGATGTCCACGCTCTCTTGCTGGACTGTTTGTTCCACCAGTTTCTGCGCCTTTTTCTCCGCGTCCCTCGAGAAGTCAGATCGAATCTCCTCTAAACGCTGCTTGTACATCTGCCGCGTGAGACCCTCCTGAAATGCCAGCAGACAAATTCCCTTCAGGGCTTACGCAACCTTGACGGCGGCGAAACACATCATACATTTACGAATTTTTCTTGGTAACGCTACACGCCCGACCAAGCTTTGACAAAATATTTTTTGTGCTGATATTGCGTTGCTTCTGATCTGGATGAAGCAATAATTATTTATGGTACCTCCTATTGTATGTACAACCCCTCATACATCGACACCTGCATACAGACTATCACTCTAGGCGCCATGTATATTTCATAAATGCAAATTTTATAACAACACCTTTTTAAAATCATTTTTTAGGTTACTATCATTTCAAATAATATAAGATTTTGATTTTTTTTCGCCGCAAAGGTGGCATAACCCCTTCAAGAGCCTCTGCCTGGATCGCGTTTGGTCCCTCCGATCCTCTTCCACGAGACAATCCAACGTAACGAACCTCGTAAATACTAGTCTAAGCAGTCTCACGTGTATCGTGTGTGTCGAGGAAGAAGTATACATGTACTGATGCATTTTGTGACGTTTCGCAGTGACGATTTATTGTTCTTAAAATATAATCGCTTAGAGTACAACAATTCCAGGAGTAACTCTCTTAAAGCTATTCCGCTAAGGCGATCGTCTGGACGGCATTACACAATCGTGAACGAAACCGAGAAAACGAATGACGAATCTATTAACACCCGGAGGAACTTGGCCTGCAGTTTTATTGCGTTCGCTGAAAGAAATCGCGCTTGACGCGATATGGCTGGAAGCTTGCGATAGAACGCCTCGGGTGCGAGTTAACTACGAGTAGTTATTGCGTAACGCCAATCGCTCGTGTCGCGCACGTAACCTAGTTTCCTTAAACAACGGTGGACATTGAATTGGAGGTAGGATTTTAAACAGAATTGGAAACGTGTTGAAAATGATCTGGTAACCTGGATCAATAAAACCTCTACGATAATCGTTGTTCATTCGCCATCAACATTCCAGGCGTCGAGAAGTTTCGTTGATCGAGATTAGCAAACGATTCACGACATATTTCCAACTTCCATTGGTAGATAGAACTGCAAAATAAGAAGAAACGACTACCCACTGTGTTTATTTCAAACAGAATGTTGTCAGATTCGACGTGGAATCGACTGTTGCGCAACAATCTCGTACGCAGTCTCGGGTACTCAAAGTAATAGGCATCGTCAGGTACTCACGTCCATTCTAAAATCGCGTAGAATCTCTGCCAAACATTTCTCGTGATCTTCCGTAATTTTCGTTATTTTCTCCCTCTGCTGGGTCCGCAGCTCGGCACGCAGTTCGTCGAACTCCTTTTCCAGTTCCTTTTTCAAGGCCTCGATCTTCTCCGTGTGCTGCTTGGTCAGCTCCAGCTCGCTCAGTTTCGCCAGCTTTTCCTCCCCCAAGTCGCGCTCGTGCTCGTTCTCCAATTTACCCATTTCCTGGTTCCTCAGCTCCAGCAACTCCCTCTTCCTCTCGTCGAGTTCCGTTTTTAAGTTCGCCAAGATTTCCTGCCTCTCTTTCTCGTAGCAGATTTCCAGCTCGGCTTTCACCTTCTTCAGGTTCTCCAACCTCGCCTCGTCCATTTCAGCGATCAGCCTCTGAATCTCTCGTTCCTCCTGGAAAACGATCAAGGATTCAGTTAAACGCGAAAAGCACCTCAACGAGCACGTAAAGCCTAACGTGGACTACTACCTTCTCAGCCATTTCGCGTTTCAGGTCTTCCAGTCTGTCGTTCAGGTTCTCCTCCAGCAGTTTCTTCTGCTCCAAGAAGTTCTCCTCCAACTCCTTCCTCGTCAGCTCCAGCTTGTCGTCGAACTCCTTCTTCAGCACCTCGATGTCCTCCTGATGCTCTTTGCTGAGCTTCGCCTTCATTTCGTTCATATTCATCGTTTCGCAGTTGTGCCTCCTCAGAAGCTCCAGCTCTTGCTGGATCCTGGACAAGTCGGAGGTGTCGTCGTCGACCGTTTGCCTCTCCTTGGAGAAACGTATCGCCGATTTTTTAGGTTTCTCCATCCTCGACTTGTTCCTCCGAAACTCGTCGGAATCGCTACTCCTGGCGACGCTGCAGTCGGTCTCGCTCTTTGAGACCAGGTCGATGTTCTTCACCTTGTCGAACTTGCTGGGCGGTACGAAGTCCAAGCTGCTCTCCCTCGACACGCTATCTCTGGCCATTTGGGTGCGATGCTCGCTTTCGGAGACGTTCTGCACGACGAAACGCCTTCCAACGACCTTGCCGTTACTTTTCGACGGCTCTGCCTTGTCCGACGACGAACTCTTCCGAGTGTCTTCTTCGACCTTGCTCTCAGAGTCCTCTTTGTTCTCATCGTCGAGGCTTTGGGAACTCGACCTCTGGGAGGATAGAATCGAAGCGACTTTGCTCAACATCGTCGAGGACATTCGTACGTTTTGCTCCTCCGATTCGGACTCCCAGTCATCCTCGGACCCCGAGTAGGTGAACTTGATGTCCGCTTCTTTTTCTATGTCGAACCGAACGCTTTTGCGCTCTTCGTCCGCTGGCCTGTCGTCTGTTAGGAAGTAATGAAAGTTAATAAATTGGGGGTTTCTATACAATAATTAAAATTATTAAGTACCGAGGTGGTCGTGCTAGGGTTCGGTACCTTTGTATTAGACATTTCTATAATTTAATTCCTTCGAAGATGGCCTTAGGCAAAAGTACAGATAAGTTGCTTGCTAGGACTACGGACTAATTAAGTAATGAAAAATTATTCGTTAAAACGATGAGATATATTCCAACTAAGCCCTACTCAGCACAGTGACCTTAATCCTCTTACCGTCTTCCGATTGTTTCTCCCTGAGGATCGATTTCAACCTGTCCCCGCCAACGCTGACGATCTCGTCAGGAATCGCCACGGTTTTGAAATCTTCCAGTTTGCCGGTCTCCTGGATAGGGGTGGTGTCTCTGCTCTTGTTGCTCTTCAGAAACATTGTTCCCCCGCCGCTGAGCGTGAGTTCTTTTTGTTGGCCAAACTGACTGGGATGCTTTTCCTTGTCGAACTTATCCGACTTCTCTGACCTGGCTAACGTGGTAACGCTGAGCTTGTCGATGTCGATAATGTTCTCCTCGGAGCTAAACTTGCTGGATAGCTGTTCCCAGTCTTTCTCGTGACGCGGACTGAGGGATTCCGATCTCTTCAACACCTCTTTCAGATCGAGCTCGTCCACTGGGGTCGTAGGCGTGGTTGTCGGCGTGGCTGACACAGGTGGCACCGTGTCCAACAGCTTCGGGCACTCGTAGAAACGAGGATCTTGGAACCTGAGGTTGGTGTAGTCTCTGGCGGCTCTGTCTGTCGCCAGAGGATTGTCTAACTTGAAATGTTGCCTCTCCTGGCTATGGTGGTCCTTCCTCCTGGCGCCCTCGCCTTTGTCTAGTTTCTTCAAGGGAGTTAACTTGGTGGGAATTCTAGTGGGAGGTGGAATCGCCTTGGTAGCTTTGCTCGCGTCCTTCGAGGATGTTTCCTTGGGCAGAGTCGCCTCCTCGTGGGACTCGAGATCCTTGGCTGTCGTTTTCGAGTCCTCCTCTGGAGATGAAAAAGCAAAGTGTAGCTGTCGATCGAGATTGGGGGATTCGAAAGAGGGGAAGCGTCGACGCTTGCTCGGGGGATCAGAGCATTGCACGCTAAACTTTTCCTCGTCGAACCGTCGAGCGAAAAGAGGTGTCAACGTTCCCTCGAGTGCAAGTCAACGACTGTTTTCCTCTCCTTTCCTCTTTTTCGTTTTTTTTTCTTATACTACAGATACGAGCGAGACGGCAATGAAACGGATAAGAAAACACGCTTAGAAGACTGGGAAAACGCGATACCGATTATTGTACGTATCAGCGACGAGGAGCTCTTCACGTCGCGTATAAAACTGTGTTTCTTCTTTTTCGAAACGCCTTTCACAACCACAGCACTCGAGTCCCTCTTTCAATTCTTTTCACGATCGAACGTTTCTGCAACTAAATTGTTATTCCTGGATTCGTTGATTCGTCAAAGCCTCTCCTAAAAAAAGTGATTTCTATCGTACGAATAACCGGATGAAATACCGATGTATTATAGCGTATAATAAGCTCTTCATAAGGCTAGGTCCATTTATAAAAAGATAAATAGAACAGGTTCTCGACCTTAACGGTTATCTTCAGATAGAACGTGAGTTATTTGTCTATCTGTAAAAAGTAATACGGTCGTCGAATTTGTACAAATAATATTTCTGTTATACATGGCAAGTCTGTTAAAAACAGTATCTGAACAGCCAAATTTAGTCGGAGACAGGAAGTTCCCGAGATGCAAAGTTGCCAAAGATATTCTTTGCTAGATAAAAGGACTACAGAAACGTTTCAAAGTCGTCGAAATCTGGCGAAGACCACCACCGATGTTTATCTACGCGAAGAAATCCTCAAAAACTATACTCTAGCAAAAACAACCAAGAAACATTGTATCTTCGAGATCGTGGAATTTCATCTGATTTTATAATAACTCTCCGATGCACATGACTCTTATACTTAGCGCCAAAATTCCGAGTAAAATTCGATTATTATTACGCGCGTTCTCGTGTGGTGCCAAATATGAAATGGAATATAGAATTGCATCCTTCATATTTCATTCTGAAAGTTTACCGTATATCCCTTGTTCCGAGAATTTGCAGATCCCAGCTCGAGAAGGATTGGTCAAAGCGATTTTCACACGAGCTCGTTACGGTTTCAGTGCCAAAAGGTCGTCGAGACGTTTCCGCGTGGTTCGTAATCAAGAGAAAACACCGATGCGGTCGCGTGATTATTGATTCGCCGCTCCATTTTCATTTAAATCGCGTCATCAACGTCGGAGTTGGACCGACGAAGAGCGTCGCTTCATCAACGATTCGCATTCGATACGACGACGCGATAATTGGACGGATCCTCGTTTCGAGCGACTATTACGTACTTTCACGAGCGAGTGCACTGGCACGTGAGTGCCTTAACGAATGTGTCGCACGCTGGCGAGCGGCACGAAAGTGTTTCAAGGGCTCTCAGACGAGCGCCGTCCACGCGTCGGTGTATCCGATCGAGGAAATTGACCGACAAATTCGACGGTGTGTAACTTCGTTGCACTCGAAACGCGTTCAACGAGCATGTTCTTCAATACTTTCGATAGGACAGAGGTCGAGCGAAAAGCGTCTATGCGGCACGGGGTCTACAAGCACGGAGCTGCGCGAACGCCACGGGGCGTCCTCGTGTTCAGCCAGGGACTCGATGTTCCTTTGAGGATTGAAGCACCCTTCCATCTTTATAGAAGTAGAGCCTACGCAAATATATTTACTTCGTTAAAGTTTTAGTTGTGTTGAAAATATACGTCTGACGTCCATACTGCTTAACGAATGTATTCATGAATGAGTGTATGAAAATACTGACACGTGGTCGTATCGATTTACAAAAATATCGGTTTTGCCGATACTATTATCGGTACGCATACTCTTTTACGACCCACTGTTTCTCCAGTGTATTTATAAACACTGTGACTACGCGATATTAGTATGCGTGTACATTCATGATGTTGGCTTTGGGGCTGTGTGTCACTCAGGGTATTTCAGAAATAAATGACCTAACTTTTGAGATTTTCTACTCAACTTGAGGTCAGAAAAAAAGTGATTAAGAAGTCAGATAAAAAGTGGAAATAGTTCTAGTTCAAGTTAGAGTAGAATTTTGTAAAACTGTGTAAAAAGTTTATAAAGATTCTTGGCATGTACGCTACCCTGTCACCTTTTACATTTGGATACATTCGACTACTGCAACTATATGCCTTCTATTTTTGCATGCATTTGACTACAAATAGAGTAACTATTTGCCTTTTATTTTTAGGTCCATACGATCACAGGTACTGCAACTACTCGCTACAAACGAAGATTAACCGAGTCGTATTTATCGCGCAAATATGCACTAATAACAGAAGAGTAACGAGAAACCTCGTGAAATTAGCGTTAATGGAAATGCAAAGGTCGCCACTCAACGATGAAAAAAAAATGCTAGCATTAAATTTAACCTTGCGAAACGTAAACTAGTATTACACTGATATGCAGTGGACAATACAGCACTTTAAAAAAAACACGCAGAACAAACCCAGCAATTGAGAGGAACGTTACAATGCGATAACAATGGTTATGGAAATGCGCAGCAGAATTTGAATGAGGTGTCTAAAAGTGCTCCACATATCAAAGAGAAAATTTATTTCGCGTTCAAGGCGAGTAGAGTTCCCAAAGTTTGACCAATATAGTTCTGCGGAACAATTGGTACAATGAAATTTATTGCAATGCTATGCATCGCTTTATTGATGCTTACATTGGTGCTTATTGGTGATTACAACCAGATTGATCTTGTTCATTTTGATTTGTTTTTAGAAACAATCGATCACTTCAACAAAATTATCTCAGAATTAAATTGGGATGGTATTTTTCAAAGTTCATCGTATTTGTTAGGCAAAAGCGTCTCCCGCGCGAGATAAGGTTGACATTATCGTAATCGGTGCACGTTCGCGTAAATAACAATACGGCCGCTTTCGATATTCTTCATGGATCGTTTCACGTGAAAGCAGACACAATTTCAAGCAACATACTATGACCAGAACCTACTAAAAATTGTCAAAGATCATTCTTTTCAAATAGATATCATTTCATTCGGTTTCTAGTTCGTCAATTATTAAAATATTTGAAAATCCTTTAAAGTTACATTCAAGTATCGCAATGGTCTTCGACGTATTTTAATTTCAGAAAAATCCAGGAAGTTGCATTCATTGAGTTCTAATTTTCCGGTGGAAATGACCCTTGTCAATTCGCAGGCACGCGAGCGGATCGAAAGGTTGCGGAAAACCTGAATGCAGCGGTTCGCGTGACATTACGTGTCGTTACGTAAAAAAAAAAAACCGAGCCAATAAGTGGAGGCCGTCTCGTTGTCGGCGGTCTGCGGTCATTGGAAAAGAAAACGAAGCGTGCTGTAATTGCACGAACTCGATGCTCCAAGGTCAAGCGCGAAAGAATATTTCCACTTTACGTAACCGATACGGAATCGGTCGCTGCGAGTGCGCGAGCTCCAACGATGTACGGTCGATTCCGCGACTGAAAGTATCAAAGAAACCGAGGGAGAAGGGGAAACGACCCAGTAAACAAGAAACCTTATCTCCTTTTTCAAAACGAATCGAAACTTCCATCTCGGAGCTTCTCGACTTCAACATAATTTTGAGAAACAACGTTGGAACCATGTTTATAGCATAGATTCTTCTACTTTGAATTTCATGCAAAGATGCTGCGAGGTTTTATAGCTTTCTTCGTACGAACGAACATACGCAGAAGAATTTCTTCTATCAATTAAAAGAAACGTGGAAGTCGTGCGACGCGCGAACGCAGGTGAAATTGGAAGACAGCGGCCAGAGTTTCGCCGAACGACCTAAAAATATAATTCATCGTTGACGAAAAGCCAGGCCGTGATTCGATTGCCAAGGGAGTCCTTGGAGTCGGTGGATCGAAGCGTGAACGCGCTAACCAGACGAGACATTAGCGTAAAACGATGCAACGCTGACGACGATCGTCGAAATTTTTGGCAATGGAGCTAGCGTTAGTAAACAGGTGTTTTCTTTAACGACGCTTGGAATAATAATTCGTGAAATTCCGAAGTTTATCATTTGTAGGATCTAGGTCCAATGGAACAATGCGCATCAGCGTAATCTGGTACAAGCATGTGCTCGTCGATTAAATGCTTCGAGCTGATGTTTGGTTTCTCCTCAGTGAAATGCTGAAAGTTAACGAATAGCGTCGATAAATTCTGCTTAGTTGAAACATACAATGAAAACAGTTACAGAGATGCTTGCACCGGACTGTAACATTGTTCTGAATGATAACCAATGGTTTCATCGACACTTGTTTTTCTACTCGACGTACATTTCGTCGAGATAAGAATCGAGGGAAGCATTTGCGGCTGATTGACAAGATTACGATTATCTTATCTTATTTACAAACACCTGTGTCGAGAAATCACGTGGACGAAAACGAATGTTGGTCTAAATTGTTATCGAGTGAAAGCACGACGACGAGATGTCGGGCGTTGCACGTTGAAACCTAACTCGGTTCGATTCTGATGCAGAAATCGATAAAAATGTTCAACTGTTGCAAACGATAAGGCGTCAAGAAAATATTTGCGAGTCTTAACCCTTTGCACGAAAACCAAGAAAAAACGAACAAAATAATAATCATGCCATTACGATTCGAGAATTCACATGTTTGTGCTTTATTTACATACAATATTCTTTACATGCATGTACAACACGCGGAAATGCGACTGCTAATAAATAGCCTGCTGCGCCAAGATAAGAAAATACTCGAAACACGTGTTACACTGCTTTCGATCTATTTACTATATTTAAAACCTATCTAGGGCAAAGTCAGTCTTTATCACGGTATTCTCTCTTACAATGACTCACAAAATTGATCAAATTCCCACGCGAGTTGTTCGTCCCGAAGCAGAATTCGCTGCATCGTCGGTGCATTCATTTGTATACATACTCTGTCGTCATAGAAGCGCCATTAAAATTATTCCCTTGACATTCATCGCAACCTACGAGTAATTGCTGGCCATTAAAAAATATGCAGTCGATTTCAGTGTACCTACCATAATTCATGCATACCGTTGGACAAGGAATCGCAAAAATGAAATGAGATCTGCTTAGCAAGAATTTTATAGAAATTCCTATAAGAGTAAAGTTTGTTACCTATGCAAGAGACAAGTATACAAAACATTTAAATATTTCTATCTATGACTTATATTTGGACCACATGCATACGTGTAGATATAGCCTAACTATTTCCCTGAATAAATGTTTCTTCTATCAGTTTCTAAAATATCACAAACTCTCGACTAAGGAGGATATACAGGGTGACAGGCTGATTAATATAAACAGTTATCGTGGTCATTCGATAAAACATATTTCGCACCGTGATTATCCTCCTTACCACGTGACTGTCACGTTGTGCTCTTAAAAAATCCTACTATGCTTATTCGATCATCGCATGACAGGATAGCACGCACTTCGAAACAGTCGGACGAGCATTAGAACAATTCTTATCTATTTTTTATCTCTCCTACCTACTCAATCTATCAACGGACGACTATAACGACTAATCTACTGTGCAATTAACCAGTGAACCGTGTAGTAAAAATGGTAGCTCATGCTTCTCCGTTATGTTTCACACATTTTGGTTACCGATAGCACTCGACAAGAACTTTGTATCAGTGTTTGCGAAGATTGCAAAGTGATAACGAGGAGGAATTCGTTTCGAGAAGATAGCGTATAAATAGAATTATATCACATGATTCTAAATCGGATATCGACGATGTAAACACGAGTAGGTTATCGAAGAAAGCATCAGAAGTACATACTCGTATCACTCGTAAATGAGAGTAAATAAGAACGTCACTCTTATTACAGCAGTGATTCTTAACCACTGTGAAGACGAATAAATTTTGAATTTGATACCTTTCGAAACTATTACTAGAATTTAGTAGCAGAGAAAATCTCGCCTAGAACAAGCGTCAATCTAATCCTCGAGACCACCACCAAGTCACTCCCCCTTTAACCCATGTAATTTAGATCTGGTTTCGTACCCACGAGCTCGACAAGGTTAAGAACCACTGTACTAGAATGACGCGACCCCCTCTAAACTACACCTCTGTCACTGGAACACGAGTGACACTGGTCGAAAAAAAAATTGCTGACGGGGGAAAGTCTAACTGATCAATTTCGTGAGTCGCTGTACACGCACGTCACGACGAGAATAAACTCACGGTCCATCCGTTCGCTACACAGCAATCAAACGAAAGAAAAATGTCAATCCATCATCGTAGTTTCTATCGCAATTCCCTATCTAGCGCGTGGCGCATCATGCGAACCAAGCGCAAAGGGTTAATCCTATATTTTCCATTCAGCCGTAATCACGAGGCAATCCGTACCGACGCTCATTTGTCTGGCGTTGCCAGCCCTGGCCTGCTCGACCAGCTCCTTGTACACGGCATCCAGGGGATGTTCCCAGGTGGTGGTTTTGGTGGAAGCCTGGTAATAATACCAGGAGCCGCTGGTCTCGTGGAAACACGGCAGCCAGCCCTTGGGCAACGCCGCCATGAGGCCCTCGCGGGCCAAGTCCAGGAGGTGCGGTTCCGCATCAGGGTCGATTCCCAACCGCCTGGCGTAGTCGAGCACCTCTGGAAAAAAGCACGCGTGCACTCCATTAGCTAATTGGAAATCGGATCTATCACGGAGGTGTTCATGGGACTAGGCGGGGAATTAATTTCCCTGGAACACACACCGTTCGCTTCGGATGCGTGCGCGACGCTTTCACGAAGCTGCGAAACGAGGTCAAGGGTTCAACGACGAACAAAGAAATTGTCATCAGGAAAGGTTAGAGTAGGCACAAGTCCTTACTTTTACTTCAAAAGGTTTCCACTTTGCAATTAAGATCCACATCCGAGGGTAATCGATAACACTTGTTAAATAATCATGATTTGGAGCGGAACGGTTGCTTCGAATGAAATAATCTTGCGCTCTGGTTTTGGGAAGAGTGGTAATTTTCTATTGGTGTAGAATTTTATGGGAGTGATTCGGAGTAGTTTCGGGATAGAATTCGACCAACTATGGTATTCCCTGATGATTATTTCCATCAAGAATTCGCTTGAATTATTCCGAACAAAAGAATTCCCGACGCTTCTTGGAATTATTCTTAATCAGCGCGCGGGCCTCGTTTCGTCTTCGTTTTGCGGATCGGGGTGGCATTTTTAAATGATTCCACGGTATAAATACACCCGTCGATGAGTAACGCGAGACGATATTAATAAACTCTTGAAACAAGTGATTTCAAGGTTCCCAGCTCGGTCGTGTGTGCGGTGTGTAACGATGTCTATCGATTATAGGCCAGGTGGAGCGTACACGTGGCAACGCGGAACTGTCGTTCCGGAAGAACGAGGGACGACTAGATGTCTTTACGGGCAGCTAGCATTGTACCGAGTAACAGGAAACGCGTCACGGTGCCGCGAAGAAAATCGAAATTAATTTTCTGACTCCGAGTAAATGGGAAATTTATTCGCGTGCTTCGTCACGTTAATGGATGCAACGGCAAATGACGTGTTCTTTCATTAGCAAAAACGGGAAACCACTGACGCAGCACTGTAGTTTTCCTGTTCGCTCGTGGAATCGATCTAACTCGAGTGAGAATTATTTTTAAGTAAATCTTAAATAGTGGGAGACTATGATCAAACGTTGGAAACGAGCAGGCATCGAAGCGGTAACTCGTCGCGAAGTTTATCGGCTTTCGTGCATGCTTAATTAATTTTTCATTACCCCAACCGCTAGGGCGTACTTCGCGGACAAAGGTCCGAAAATTAGGTGCTCGAAAAGGTAACGAGAGTCAGCAATTTATCGCGACATCGATCTCGCCGTTCCGTTTAATCAACCACGACCAAAAATGATTAACGAGCTCCGACAAGTCTACGTCACGTCAATCGTCGACGTTCCACGTACTCGTTAGAAATAATTCATTAGCCACCGAAGCTAGGAACGCGGTTTAACGATACGCGTATTTTCCGATTAACCGCGACAAGAGCTCCCATTGCCTGGGAACACGTCCGTCACGATCATCTTCGAGATATCGTTCTCAAAGTTTCTTCGCACGGAAACGACTGGAATAACGCGTAAGGTGGAGAGTTCGGTTTAAACGGGCGTTCGAATTTAGTTTCTTCGTCTCCAGTCGAAAAATGGGCAATACTTATAATTTCTTGTAACAGGAAAATTAACAAAAATTGAGATATTTAATTATTTTTACAGTAAGACTTCTTTACATCCCGATCTCGTACTTTCTACGTTGATTCTTTGAACGTCGACTTACTATCTTAAATGCGTCCTTTCGAGGCCTAAACCTTAAGAAAACTAAAAAATCGACTGTCTCCACCAAAGACACGGGGAAACCGCTTTAACGGTACGATTAACGACAAAGTAAACAGTCGCCTGGAGTCACGGAGGAGAGAGCTGAATGCTTCATGGATTCTTTGAGGAGACAACGGTCGCGTCGACAGCGCTGAAAGCAGGGGCGATTTAAAATTCCATCATGGAAGTCTTTGACAGGTGGCTCGGCGTACGGGGGTTACCCGCCACAACATCTGTCTTTCCCCTCGGTGGAGAAAATTTAGCAGCCAGTCAAAGTGTCGCGATTCAAGATTTTTGGGACACGCGATAGACTTTTGCGATGGATGGTCACGCAGGATCATAGTCCACTCTCGATTTATCACGTGACAGATTCCGTCTGCGGAATCTCAACGCTGACATGCCGCCACGGGGGTGGGTTCTCGGGGCTTATGACAAAACTTTCGCCGCACTGCGGATCCTATTGATTTTCCTCGGCGCGCTAGGCTACGAGCTCACTGCTCCCGACCGAGCACGGTGTAAATAAACAAGGAAACTCACCACCGAAACCGTTCAACCCTCTGTCGCTTTATTTATAACTTTCTGTGTCCTGACACTTCCTACGTGACCATCCAATCGCCATTCACAGATCGGAATGAACTTGGCTGAGGTTGTAGTCATTTTTCTGAACTGTCACATTTTTCTCGACATCGCGAAACGAACAAACTTATTTGGTAAAATAGATTTATCTGAAATGAAACCTAGTGATCTCTCTACCACGGTTGAAAAATTAATTTCGCGGAAAAGTGACTTTTAACTCTTATTTAAGTACACCCTTCTCCTTATCTCGGCCATCATTAAAGCCTACAATCGATACGACTGCTCGTATTGCCAAACAAACTTCATTCGACTCGTTCTGTTCATCTACTGGATACATAGTTGTGTACTTATCGTTATTCGAAACATAATGCAGATGTGTTCCTAGGACTCGGTCATCGAGAAGGAACGTCTTATCGTAGGGTGCCTGCCCGCGCCATTACCAACTCTTCCAGGTGCATGCACTTTGGCGTCAGTTGCGTTGCGCAACCGAATACGTCCCAGTGTGACGTTCAGGAAACTCTTTCCTGAAATTACGTCAGCCTGGGATCGCTACGCTGATCTCCACTGTCACCGTATGCGTTGGACAGCCAGCACGGCGGCTGGTGACGTATCACCGAATGATCATCGATTAAGCTGGTCCGTGATCCGTGCTCAGCCACCGAGGAGCACACCAAACGGAAGCGAGTGACTACGGATGGTCAAGGCCACGACCTCAGGAATCACCGATAGCTCCCGAGAATTAACCCTTCGAGGAATTTCGACGCCTACGTCACGTCTTAGCCTGTGGCAGTGGTAGATTCGCGTTTCACAGGGGTAGGATGACTTTATGGTAATAGCGTTTGCTCGAAGGGTGAAGAAGGACATCAGAAGATGACAGGGAAATGGAAAATAAACAATCGTCGGTTCGTTGCTCGCGGTAGGAGAATTGTATATAGATTATAACTTTAGTAGAGAAACGGAATCGTAAGTGACGTTGGACAAGGAGTAAAGGTCACTCGAGCCTCTCGGAAACCAACTATCTACACTCTTAAAATTAATAGAAAAATTTAGCTAAAGACTATTCTTGGTTACTTCGAATCTGTCATGCGTGGCTTCTAAAAGGCTCGATCTGTCATCGAGGTGAACGTTGGCCGTCTCCAATTGACAGTCGGTGCCAAGCGAAGAAAACCTCCCCGTGCTGCATCGATCGAGAGGAGGGGGGTTGGACGAAGGGTTTCGCGGCGGCCTGGAATCGAACAACTAACGGGTTCTGTCCACGTACCTTCGTTGGAGGGATGCGACGTCTCGTCGAAGACCTCCCTGCAGACGATGGTAGCAGCGCTGTCCTGAGAAATGCTCATGCTAGCGCGGGCGAGGTCGGACAGCCGTGTCCTGGCCGCAGGACCTTCACGTAACGGGTGTCACGAGGACGCGCCAGCACACGGGAGAATCGCGCGGGCCTGTGCCCGTCATTTTCCGTCACCGACGACGCGTGCACGCGAGAGAGTTTCGCCCCGGCGACGAGGCCCGTCCGTCGACGGTCAATGTTGAAATTCGACTTGAACGCGAGCGGCGGAACTAGGAGAGACCAGGCGTCGCGACGCGTGCAGCGCCCCCGGTAGCCCGACCTCGAACTAGGCCATTGATAAGGAAACCAGCGACGAAGCCGCCGGCAACTGTCCTATCGATTAATCGAAAGCCCCGCCGCGGCCGGCCTCGTTGCCGCCCGGCGGGAAATACGCAATCGCCGGAGGAACCGACCGAGCTTTCTTCGACGTTCCCTTCCGGTCATTTTTTGTTGTTACGCTGACCCAGAAAATTCACCAGGAAATTTACGGGATACTTCGTAAACCGCTGGGAACACGTTGAATTTCGCGGTCGTGAGACACTTTCCTGGAGTTTAGTGGAAGCTGGTAGGAGGTTAATTGAAGACTGGGTCGCTTAGCTGTTGACCTCTTTAGTTGATTTTATGTGAGTCGCCCAAGAGGGTAAAATTGGTGTTGAAAAGGGGGCTGGTTAATTGTACGAGTTTCTTGATGTTTAACAAGTGCTGGCTTGCGTAAGCGAAGGATGTTTTAATTCTGACGGAGAGCACCGGAAAGTTTGATCGTTTTTGTAGAAAATAAACAAAACCACGGTAAAAAAGGATGATTTTTAACGAAGTCATCGGCAGTTTAAGAAACGGCTGTATGGTCTTGCATATACAAAATCTTCGCATATCTATGTTTGATGTCGTCATCGTCGATGATTCACGTCCTGCTCAAAAGAATGCGGCGCTGGTCGAAAGAAGTGATCCAAAGTCCGCGATACTATACTGGGTGAATTATTATTTTAATTGCAAAACCATTCTTTTATCTCGAATAACGGACAAAAATTGCGAACTTTGCTTTTGTTTGCATCTCTCTGCACTGAGAGCAATTAAGACATTATTATTCTATTCTGAAATAAGTGGTGTATTGTGCACGTAGATATGTATTGTAAAAGAAAACGTCGTTTCGCTATGATACACCCGATATATTTCGGTGTAGATACTGCATTTAAATAATTGACGAGCATATAACATTAATACATGTTCAGGTCAGAGTAAATAGCGAATATCGTGAATTTATCGGACTGTCCTTGACGGTGACAGTCCACGGCATTCTTTGACATACAGTTATCGATGCAACAATGACTCGCATACGATTGTTTATTTATTTAAGCCTACTGTGCGTGACAGAATAATTTTTTTAAATTTTCGTGTCCACACTTGCGACGTCCTCGCCGTTTCGAAATTTCTGTACTCTGAAAATGTATCAACCATCGTTCGAAAAGAGGAAGACAAGATCGCAGCGCTACTGTAACTAAACTCGAATCGCGTATCGGTAATATCGATATCGTCGCAAAGCTCGTCTGCGATATATGTAGGGAACTGTACCTCGCTTGCGATATCCCTATGCGATACTATAGGTTTCTTTCGTATCGACAGTCTAGGGTTATTTTTACCAACGGGTAAGGAAGTTTCCCCTGTTTCCTGACGTTAGACAATTCTAACAAATTTCGGAACCTAGTGAAAATGTGTTCACAGAGTCGACTTCTTGAGGTTAGAAGCTGGTATTATATGATTGCTAATATTGGAATTAATAAAAAAAGATCATCTCGTTTAGCCATCGATGATACAGATGGCGCCAATGTGTGCGTAACCACCCCTAAAGTTAACCTCGTTTGCAATATGCTACTAACAACCCCCTGATAAAGTATTTTATCGCTAAATGCACAAACTCGCTGAATTCCAGCGACTAGTAATCACTTTCATTCAATAAAATGTCATATTTCCGCGCTTTAAACGTTTAATTATTTAGATTTATGCAGTATGCGCCGGAATTGCGGGACGCATTGTAAATTAGTTTTCGTTCCCACGGTGCGCTTTCTACTTTCAACGTGAGAACTAAAAACTGTTTTAATTTACAAATATATACTTTTGATGAACTCTTCGCTCTATAATCTTTTAGAGTGTTTTTTTTATTAATACTTTTTTTACAAAGATCTTGATTACTTCCCAGAACAAAATGAACGTGATAAATTAGAAAAATCGTAGAGTAATCAGTAGTATAAGTGTCATTAAAAACTATCGTCTCAAATTTCTAATTTGTTTGTTGAACGAGCACTATTATTATCGGATACGCGCCAGTTACGTGAGTTACTTTCACTCTGTATTCTTTCATTCTGTTTTATAATTATTCAAATACAATTTTGCGAAAGCACTCCGCGGTACAATGTCTGGCATTCGTTCCTGTGGCTTGATTTTCATAAGATATTCCTGGACCATTGTTCAGAATGATTCCCAGTCAACACATACGAGCGAAACGTAAAAAATTCCAGATTAACGAATCGCAGCGTCACGATCAACGTTACGACAGCGAGGCTCGTCTTACGGTGGAATAAGAAACGAGCACGAGGAGTTTCTCGAGGCGTGGATCGTTTCGAGGAAATCCTTACGAGCTCCTCGGGCTGGATGGAACGCTTCGAAGAAGGAGGATTCGTATTTTCGACATTTCTCCAACCCCCTTCAGCCGCGGTACCAGTTACCGGTCGCGTTTCCCACCGATACAGCGAGAATAATGATCGGGCATCGATTGGGACATTTAAATTTCACGCTCTATAGAAAACAACGAGAGGACCGACCAAATAACGATGTTAACGTTAACGACGCCAGGATTTGGGAGCCGTTTCGTCGAACGCGAAAATTAAATGATAATGATATCCTACATCGGCCCTGCACGAAATACTTGCGGCCTCGAGCCCTGGAACATTTATTTTTTTCCCTTCTTTCCACACTCTCTCCCTCCGAACTCCTAAGCACCTCTTCGTTGGTGCTCTCTCCGTCTCTGTTCGCCCTTCGTTCCTTTCCTTCGTGCGTTTTTTGTTCTATAAAAATCCTCGTTAACTCGAATCACGGACCCCGCATATTATACGACCGCGGTACCGATTTTCCACTTTTCCACGGGGGCTAAATAAATCGTTAAAGGTGGCTCGGTGGTCGTTCTGCGGGCTAATGGCGCTCCGCTTATTATTCTTCCTCGTCGTTCGTCAGCGAATCCGCTGGCTCAATCTACCACTCGAAGGACAGAGAATCATAGGCGACGTGACACACCTTAATTGAAGGGATTCCGCGAAACAGACTCTCAGAGATGGTGTCCGCCGCCTGCGAGCACGAACGGAGAACGGACAAAATGGCTGAACGCGGCTGGGTAATATTTGCGTGGCGTGGAGGATAGCGACGCTTTTCGTACGATTACTCGATGTAGGCTGAGAAATTAGACTCTGTTTTGGTCATATCTTGAAGATGGAGCAGTTGCGTGCATCCTAATTTTGTTTGAATATCATGTATCGATAAGACCATGGGGTGAATCATCTTCAGAGCATAACGAGGACTTGATAGCACCAACAATGTACAAAAATTGTTGTAAAGTAGAGATAGGTAGAGGTAACAGTTGGATTTTTCATGCTTTTGGTTCCTCTTTATTTTATCGTGAGTGGAAAATCTTCTTACGAGGAATATATTGTTCGAGGTGCAATTTGTTTTGCGTCTGTTCTTATTAATGATGATTACTGTTTAATTAAATTACCAAGTAGTCCTTTCGGAAGAATGATATTATTTGACGTTCTTTTTAAACGATTCAGAAAAATCTAGATCTACATCGTCGCTTAAAAGTGCACCCTTTCCTCGAACCCTCTTATATAGAAAAGCAACATAATAGGAAGATCGTTAAGATCCTCGAAATCAGGGTTCGATGCGATCTGCAAAAAAGAAGAATATACAATGAAACCAGCAGCCCGACGGAGGTAGAGAAAATCCGTTACGTAGCCATCATGGGAGAACGTAACGACCGAGAAATCACGTACATTGCCCGGAACAATAAATTCTATTGGTCGTTAGACCCTCGAATTCACGCCAGGGGATCCCCTAATCTGACCTAACGCGGTAATGTCGTTACCTTGTTAAATAAATGTCACAGCAGGAGGGTCGCTCGGGGCTGGCCAGTCGATCTACAAAAGACCAACCCCTAAAAATTGGGCCAACGTCCGTGTCGCTCAAAATGGTGGACCTACGCGCCGATTGAGACAGAAGAATGGCACACAAAAGGAGTGACGTTTCGGCCGACTGCAATCTTCCTCGGGAATGGCCGATTGCAGCCTAAACCAGGCGGCTCGTTTGTCAAAAGTCCAGAGATAATCGGGTGTTGACGAAGTGGAATCGTTCGATCCTCCTCGCGACAGCTTTCATGGTTCACATTTCATGGACCTTCGTGGAGAACGCGGCTCATCCTAAGCGAAAAAAGCTCTTGAAGCGGGTAGAATATTTCAAATTATGATAATTCGTTAATTTTGTGGATGATCGTCCAGGAAGGGTATCAGAAATAGGTAGACTACTACGTCACCCTCAGTTTTCTAATCTAACTTTAAGGAAATTCATTATGAATATTTTAGAAATAGCTGAAATTAAATATTTTCATGAAATATTAAATATTTATTTTAATGCGGAAGTAATGAGGTACTTTTTGGGTAGGCTAGGTAGATTTGTAATTGTTTTCTGGTCTGTTTTAAACATTACGCCGTTACTAACCAACTCCAAATTGGTTTCTGAAAGTTTCTCAGCATTAATTAATTATTTAAAAATAAGATTAAACCAATGTTTATTGCATGAATTTTCTCTACTACCTATTTCGTGTAGTTAATCGAGTTAGTTCCTGGAAAGCTCGTGTGCTGTGACTATACCAGTTGTAATTTATTGTCCTGTCTGTTGCACACTCTCTGCAACAGTCTCGATCGAAATTGCACACGCTTCTGTCGTAGAAAACTTGTGGAAAACCGCACGTAAATGTTTGGCGGAAGGCCTAAAAGTACCGAGGAAATACGCCATTGCGACGGCAAGCATCTTCCGTGACTGTCTCATCGCGAAAGGTATGTATTTCGTCATTCCATATCGACGTTCGATCTCTCCATCAAATTTAACTGATTTTTATATTAAATGCACAAAAACTAATTGCCTGGACCAAGCAAAATCCTATCGAAGCACGAATACCATTCCTCGGACTTCTGATCAAAGTTTTATCAACAATTAGCACGAGTTGAATATTAAATTTAATTAAATTTATTTAATTTCAGACCATTATAATTCATCTTCTTAAAACCATTATTCTCTAAAAGAGAACGTAAAAGGCATCGAGCGAATAAAAATATTTCCAAGCTCTCCCGAGACTGCACTCCACGACCGAAAAATATAAACTCCAGCGAGAATATTACATTATTCGAATATAATCTGAGGTCTCGAGCTCGTAGGCGGTGAGAAATTTCGAGGTTAAATTAGATCTACAGTTGGCTCGTTTACCCGACACTCCGTTTCGCGATACACGAATATTCCACGCGAAGTTTTCATCTCGTCTCGTTTGTTGCGCCGAGGCTTTTCACTCTGTGAAAAGCAACGCGAAAAATAGTGCTGTTTTGCAACTCCATTGAGCGCGTGTTTTCAGTCAGCGACACTCGCCCGCGTCGATGGTTATCGGCGTCAACAGTTTCCACGGTTTCGAATAATAAACGCAATTCTTCGTCATCCGGTGAAGATGTTTATCCAAAATCTACGCAGCACCTGGTAACAGATGTCCGTTTCTGGTGCCAATGACAATCGAGATCCCTATCAGCGTCCTTTGCCCGGCTCCACGATTGATTCTCATTAGGTTTCGACTGGAGGAACGCTCTGGCGATGCCTAAACATTTATCGCTTCGTACTCTAAAATAGCAAAGTGTTCTGGTGAGAGATTCGTCAAACTCGAATGTTTCCAAGGGCCTCGTTTCACTAATTTTTCCATAGCAATTGCAGTGGACTTAAGAATCCTCGAATGCTTACTCTATTCACACCCCATCGCCATTCGAAGCTACGAAACGCCTAATGCGCGAGGCCTCGGTAGGACAATGTCCCCGCGACTTCCAGAGACCCCATCTTTATCGCGAAGCCCAGTCGCCGATCTCTATCGTTATTAATCGCTTCTAAGGGGCCCATTCCATCGCAACGAGCTTCGAATGGACGCGAAAGCGCCGCGGCAATTACGATAGTCAGGTGCGAACAGGGACACAATGAGGACCGAAAGCCTGAGGTGGCTGACGGAAAGAAGACACAGGGTCCTCCTCGGAGTCGACAGGACGAGCTCAGCCCGCAGGAAAGCCATTAGCACCCGTATCGTTGCTCCTCGGAGTGGGTCTAGCCTTTAAGCGCCATTTTGCTTTTCAATTTTCAGCAATGCGCGGCCACCCCCGTCGCGAAAAGAATCGTCGGGGCCGCCACTGTCACTAATTCACCTCGGTGTTCTTTTCTGCGGGGTCTAATGCTACCTGGAGGCTACGCGGCCGTCAAAGCCAGGATATAATGCGCGAGCAGGGGCAGGGAAACAGGGAGGAGGACCGAGGGAAACGTGGAAGCCTACGCGCGACGCGCGGAAAAAACGACGCGGTTCACTCAACGCTGGATTAAGATATTATAGACCCCTGGGCTATACCCTGATTATTTATCACGGTATATATACATCTAGGACCCCCTGTAACACAAGGAAAAAATTGCGACTGCGTTCGTAAAGCATAGTAAAAAGGGAACGAGAGTGATACTCCTCGAAGATATGGTTGTTGCGTTGAATGCCTTCGTCGTACTAAATTATGTTTTCGTTAACGTAAATTCAACGACTACTGTAACGGTTGATAACATAGGCGGTTGCTACTCGCGTGGGAGGTCTTGCTCCATTATTATAAATTTAAACGCAACCCATGAGCTGTGTCACGAAAATTGTATTCACTGTACACCGACTACTGAACATATTAAAGAATGTTCACTTGAACTCGCATGTCTTATTTTAGCATATTTACAAGACATACCGAGATTTGCATTGTAGTACTGCTCTCAACAAGAGATGCAGGCACTACTCTTTCTCCTGATTAAAAGCATACACTAAGCCTTCGATTCGACGCAGACTACTCGAGCTTTGACTCAGCACCGCCAATTTAGGATACTCCATCCAGCATACACAATTTAGGGTCCTCGTACTCCGAGTATTCGCGAATGAAATAACGTTTCCCTCGATCTCTGGGAGTCCTTCATCCGTCGAAGGCTCCTAAGGCTGTAGCCCCTGGAGGCCCACGCTTTAATCCGCCCCTGCGTTCACCCACACACGAGAAGCGTGACGCACGAGAGCGATAGAGTGAGATAGAACGAGCGAGAGGGCGGCGGGAAGAAATTTTTACAGCGCGACAATCCACAAGGTACGAGAAAATAATTGCAAGTTCCGTCAGCGACGACGGTGAGGGACGAGACGCGCGCTGAGGGACAGAGACGGACGGAGTTTCGAGCGGTTTTCTTGCCGCAGGAAGAAGCAGCCGAAGGGAAGGCGTGGGCGAGACAGAGACGGAGAGATCCAATTAAAAATATTACACATTACCCGCTACACCGCTAAAATGTATTTACTGTTTAAAAGCGGGAGAGACAGAGGGGGCCCACCCGCCCACGCACACGCGTAAACACACGTCGCGAGTCTCTCGCCGTGCAGAAACGCATTATGTGTGCACTCGCGTGTTACGGTCTTACTGCCTCCGGTGATGTGTGCACGCGCGTAGAATTACGCGACAGGCGATACCGAAAATATTATTAGGGGTGGCCCGAAAAATATCGCGCGTTTCCAATCTTTCGTACCATGAGAAGCTGACCACGCCACGAACAAGGTCCTTTTCGGTGATATAGTCTATCAAGGGGGAGTATTTTCTATCCAATTGACAACTTAGGCAGTCTGACGATGACTTCACGACAACATTGCGTTTCGCACATAGTCAGAAATAAGGGAACTGCCAATTTTCCTATCCCTGCGCCATCAATCGCGTTTCATTCACCAATTTTGGCGATTCTTAGCACTTCAACGCATTTTTTTTTAGAGAAATTTCGTGCTATCCGCCACTAAAAGTAATCGTATTTTCTATAAAGGCCCAATGAATGATCCGTTATTTTTCATTGAAAGAGTGGAACCATTTTGGTAGCGCGAACGCAATTAGGATAGCGAACGAAGGCGATCGCAGATCTTGTTTCACCAGAAGTGATTTCGTTTAATTGCTCGCAGGTGTCAGTTTTGAAAGGTTATCGTGGAGGTGCGCTTTCGTCGAGGTTGTGGTCGAAAGTAATGAAAACCCAAGCCGCGTACACAGTCGCCATTAATCCAATCCGAGGTAAAGTGAACTGGGAATACGATCCTCCTCGGAATCACGTTGCTTTAGAATTGTTTTCGTTCCTTTCCCGATATTGTATCGCGCGCACCGATGCGCATATGATAAATAATTCTTCTGGCTTTGTAGATTTATAGTGTCGTTGTTTTTTGTTCCCATTCGATCGCCAATTTTTGAGATATTTAAAATATCTAATGTAACGATGTCATTTTTATTTTCCTTTCCTTGGCTACAGGAACATATTCAGTTTACTTCAAAAAATTAATGCTGATTAGTGCTCGAATTACAACATTCGTTACACGAAACAGTTCCTATCGCAACATTATGATACGCTCCCCAATCGATTCGAATGGTCCATGCATGAATCGCTAGATCGTGGCATTCGCGCATGGACACGCACGAATTCGCATTTACGTGGCTTGTAACGTCTCGTTAATGATGCAGAACATCAATCGAAGTGAGAATTAGACTGACCGTAATCGATAGTAGATTATACATACCGTTCGAGCATCAGGAAGTCGAAACAGCAGAGACCAAACCGTGCAGCCATAATCTATTCACGGGTCGCAAACAGTGAAACGGCAAATTTCAGTGAAGGAAAATGAAGATTTTAGAATAGAAGACAAAGAATAAAAATGATTTTTTACGCGTTGTTCGTGGAATCAAAGTTGAAGCTTGAATTATAGAAGGGAATTCATCTGGGAAAAAGTTTGACTACTCGAAGAAACAAATCTCTGGTTTTATTTGTTATCTATTACTCGGATAAAATATTGCCCATCTCTGAAGGAAGATGGAATTTGAAATTCTTCATTTTTCGCGACGCAATGTCCACGCGTACACGGTCTCGTGCTGCGGTGAACGCATGAGCCCGCATTTCACGTTCAAATGAGATTCCATTAACGGACACACGAGACAAATTAGGAAGATCAACTGGTCGACGCCGTAATTGATCACTGTGTATATTAATTACACCATTGGCGATGATATGAAGACGAAGAATCCTGCAGTAGTCAGTGATAGAGGAGGATCATCCCTCGCTGGAAAATTAATAGCAGAACACATTTTTCATTTTATTTACTTATTATTCCAACCAAATTTTCATCTCTCTCCGAAATTCTAAGAAGACAATATCGAAGCACAATTTCCCTCACAATTAAGCAACAGGATATCCAAACATCCGCCTAGGAATCGAGCTTTTTACTGAGCGAAGAGATCGAGGAACCGCGCCGGAAGAGAGAGCGTGAGCAGGAAGACAGGATCACCGCGAGGAACCGAGGAATTAATCGCAAACCGAGTTGAGCTAATAAATCGATCCCGTTTTTTACCTCTCGGCGTCGAGCAGCTCGCGAGCCATTAAACGCCGAAACCGGAAGGACAGAGACAAACAACAGGAGCTGAATTTCAACATCAGGACTGTCAAAGAATGAGGAACAAATCGAATCCGACGAAGCCAACGCGAACGATGGAGATTTCTGGCGGTTCGAAGGGACCTCACCTCTGTTGTTTCACGACGTCGAGAGGATGGAATCGAGGACGAGTTCTCGATACGATCCTCGAAAGGGAACACCGTACCCTTCGTCCAGCCTGGTATCGGATCGATGGCCAGCGCCGATATTGAAGGTGACATGTTTTGAAACACACCCCTTTCACGGTTTCTATGAGCGTATTTAGGAGGCGGTTTCTTCCCACGTGCTGGCCCAAGAAGGGATATACGTGTCGTGTTACCCCCGGTATTCTCTTGCACCGCGAACCCTGGCTACCGGAAGAAATTTTGACCGCCGGAAACCCGAAACTTCGACGGATCCTTGATTCTCGATTTTCGTTTGGATCATCACCGATCGAAACCAAGCTCCACGATGACTGGAGACCAGACAGTGAATTTCTCATGTAGAAACCTTGTGTTTTTTGCTGCTCGAACACGAAAGTGTCGATTGAACGAAATATATTAGCAGAAATAAATGATGCTAGTTATATAATTTCGAGAATCGTAATAAGTTTCAGTTAAATTTTTTAGACAGACAAGAAAAGACGAATTATCCACTCGTACAAAAAAATAAATGTTTGAATAATGGTTAATTAAGATACACTTATGCGTAGACACCGACTTGCTGTTTTTAAATAACAAACCAAAGAATATTCTTCAATGGAAAAGATTGAGAAGTCGATGATTTCCTTGCAATGACAAATACGTCGATAGAAAGTGAAATAGTGATGCAGTTAGTCGAACCTCTGGATTTTCTCACTTGTTCGAAGCACACGTTCGCCTTCGAATCACAATGGTGTCCAAGAGCGGGGCCAATGAAACGCTATAGTGACATTTCGTCCGTTCCAATACGCTTCACGATGGTCGTGTGACCTGCCATGTATCTGAAGAGGTCCATTTAAACGTCCCTCGCATGTCCTTCGTCGTTGACATTACATATCCGGCCAGGTATCGTTTGAATAAGTTAATTAAAACAGGTACGGCTTTCAGTTTGGGCCAAAACAAAGGCGCTCACTGTCAAACCGAACCAAAATAAGAACCATTCAGGCGGCCGTGCTGCTTCGTGACACCCACACTTCGTTTCGAAGGGAAAGAGCCGCTTTTTGTCGGTGCGTGTCGACATTTATTATTTCCTTTAGTGTACAATCATCGAACTTGACGCGTGCAAGGACGTCTTTTCGACGATTTCTCCAGAAATCCTTTGTCCATCTATATCGATTATTTCTAATAATTTAAATAATAACCACAGTTATTGCTCGATATTTGGGATAAACGAATCCATAACTACTCGTGGTCATTGCGAGCAATAAATTTAAGTAGAGGACATATCGTACACTGTACCTCTAGATTAAACATCAATCAATTCCTGCGCGTTTCTTTAACAAATTAGCCAACCTGTCGACAGATTCATGGCCGAAACAGTATTTTCACCCACTGAAACAGCAATTGCCCGAAAGAAACTTTAGATTCGCACGTTTCCCTTGTCATCATCGTGATCAGAGCGGGTTCCAAGGCGCGCTTTCAATAGGAAACGCGTCTCTTCTGGCACACGCACGCCATTTTTGAAAGCGAGGTGAAGTGTTCCATGGGGTGTCGGCTTAAGACACTCCTTTTTGCATTAATTGAAAAAGCCTATGCCACGAGACGCGGCGACACATCAAAGAGAATGTTTTCGTTGCACCGTGGCGCTGTGCAAACGAAATAATAAACAACATCTCGTGCCCGTTTCTAATGGGATGGCTGTGGCCTGCCACAAGAAACAAGTCGTCAAAGATTCCATCAGAGAGGAAAGTTTCTTTCGCGAACGCACGCCTTGAATCGACTATGTTTTTTACAGTTTCGTATGGATAATTGCAAAGTTACAGGAAATGCTACGTAAGCAGCCAGTTTTTTTTTAGAATTTATTTCACATTTTCCAGCAAGGCAGAGGTTCCTTCTAATATAGTTAATTAATTTTTGTACCGCATCAGAAATTCTTATCCCGAGTGTCTTTTACCTGACCGAATTCGTTTCTACAACCAAACCTTAAACAGCGAGGGATTTAATGGCATTGCCTGCCAAACAAGGGTGCTTTTATTATATTCCGTTCTAAATGAATAAATATTTTGATCTAGGATCGAGCACAGGCAAGCGTTAAACGCTCGAATGTTGACGAGAGCGTGCCTCGCCACGATTCTCATTATTTTTCTTGAGGCGTTTGCACTGCGTGTGTGTTTGAATTTTAATAGTTTTCCCGCTCCTCGGGTCGTGAGATTGAAGAATTGCGAACAACTTAAAAATTCCGGACTCCCGGTAACTTTTGCGCTACGCGCAGGAGAAATACACGTTGCTTTCTTTAGAAAATAGCTTCTCGAGATGTTGCCGGCACATTACACTGCGAGTAAATTAAAACAACTTATTCCTGAGAAGTTTTACGGAAACAACGCGATCCTTACGATTTTAGGTCTGTTTGTAATTAAGGCTTCGAATGATTGAATCGATCGATATCACTCTGCCCATAAATTAGATCCAAACGGGGGATATCAAACGCAATATCCAAAGTGGATTTTGGCAATCCTCCCCCTGTACCGAAGTATACTCGAGTAAGAGCGTTAAGCGTTTAAATCCATATCGCTCAGAAATCCTCCCCATCGCTAAGGGTGGGCGATTAGAAAATTTCCGAAACCGCGTTCAGCCGTCGTCGTGCCTCACCTGCCAGAAATCCGATAGGGACGAGGAATTTCTGGTCGGTAAACTGCCACGTTGGACAATAATCATCGAGAAAGCACAGAGGCTGTCGAGTGGGGTGGCAACAGGAGGAACGAATCGCGGCCCCGTGTGTCCGTCGGCGAAGAAAATTCGCGGGAGCACTTAGGACGTTGTCGAGGCTGCATCGGCGGGCAGCGTTCACAGCGAACCGTGAAGACAAGAGTGCGCGGAGTGGTAACGTGCAATCGAGATTCCTGGGTGTTTCGTCGTCTACGGGTGTCGCACACCCACGCAGCCAACGATGGGTGCACGTACACACTTACACACGGTGACAGGCGTATATCCACATGTTTCAACGTGTCTCTGCATACATTATCTTTCCGTGGGGGTGACGGAGCGCGCCTCGCCAACCCCCTCGGCAGCGATCCGCAGCGCTGCCAAGCCTCCCCCTCCGTCGCGAGCCCCTTTTTCGCGGGGCGAGCACAGAAAAATGCGCGATATAAAAGGAAAAATTTTTCTTTGCCCTCTGATTGGCGGTTGCCGTGGCAACACCCGGGCCACCTCGGCCTCTAATTATTTCCAGACACTGAGAATCGAACGAGCTCTCCCACGAGCTGCCGGAATAGCCCGGCGCACACATTTTTCCGCCCGTATCCACCGTCACCGTTACCATCACCATCGCCACGTTGCTCCGCGGGGTGGTGGAGGGCGCGACCGCCGCCACCTCCCGTCGCCTCGCCCCTACGCCGCATCCCTCTCGCCCTCGTTGCTCTCGAGGGTGTTGATTGTTGATAGTCGTGCCACCACACCACCGGAAACGAGAGACAGAGGACGCGAAACCGAGGAAAAATCGGAACGGGGGCGGGTGGCCCAGCGAGCTGGTAGACGAGATAGAAGACGGTTAGGCGAAGGGGTTAGGTGGTCTTTAGCCGCGAATTAGGGAAAACAATCGGTAAGAGCAGCGAGATACGCGGCAGATGCGGATAATGGAACTTGGAACGCGTTAACAGAGCTGGACTTTCATGTTTGACGAGGTGGGTTAGTTGAACTTGGCTGGAATATCAGCGGTGACCATAGGGAGAAATTGGGAACACTTTACTTTTACTACTTTTCTGGAATTCGACGTGGCATAGACCTGAGCTCACGTTTACACAAACAAGGATAATTAAAAGTTGATAATACTAATCATTTTACTACGAAAAGCAAATTGCTGTCTTTCGCTCCTCATCATCGGTAAAGCTCATCAAACAGATCCAGTCTTGGACGTGAGGCTATTAATCGTTTGAATAATCTGTTCATTTAATTATGTACTTGGAGACTGTCCAAGCGATTAATAGCTTTGCGTCTGAAGCAAGATAATCCTCGCTGAAGGAGTCAATCTAGTTGATCCAAGACGCAACGCAGTAGTATTACTCTATGTACCAAAAAATTACTTACTGTACAACCACTACTTTTTTATGATTTCTACTGTTTCCCTACTTCTCTTCTATCTTTCGCTCGAAAGACGATCCAAATTAATCCTCTGTTGCATAATCTGCCCATTAGGGAACTCGATGGAAACAACCTCTCTGTAAGGTAATTTCACCGAACCTGCGCATATTTCCTTACGAGAATGCCGCCTAATAGCTGTACAGACTCAGCCATACATTCGTTAACCCGTGACGGTATAAATATTCACAAATAGAACGTGTTTGCGCAAACTTCCTTCAGCGCCAACAGGTCACTGACATGCGCGATTAAGCAACCGCGAACGTCGATGCAGACGAAGTAAGCAGACCAAAAAAGCAGACGAAGTAAGAAATTCAACGATTCCACCGATCCCATTTCTACTCGCGAATGTAGCAGAGACGAGGCTAGTGAACTGAAATTGAAACGTTCCGAGGCAAAAACGAATTTCAATTCAGCAACAGCAACAACCACGCCCTCTAATCAAACGCAATTTCCCTCAGCCTCGGTATCGCGTCAAAGCGTGGCGGTTAAAAGTCCGCGTGCAGCATAGACGACTCGTAAGTGACAGAGAACTTTACACGCTGCATTTCCCGGTTCAAACATCAAAGCCTCGTCTCGTCGTCGGTCAAGTTGCAAACGCGGATGCAACGCTCGCTGCTGGAAAGTGTGATCGGGGAAACTCGTATTCCCCATATAAAAGGGACAACAAACTGAGGCTTTAATCGGTGGCAGATCTCGGGGAAGAAACGTACACTCGAACCACAAAATTGTCCTAGGAAAAGTCGACACGAAGGATTTCTGGTCTTCGAGGAAAACGTATCTCGGGCTTGATTTACTTCGAGAGCGGGTTAAGGTACTGTATTTCGATGGTAGGAAGGATTGTTGGGTTCGATTGAAATTTGTACGTGTTGTTATCAAGTTGAGTACCTATAGAGATCTTGATACAAATAAACATCGTTGATTAATCCTAGAGTTCTGAAGCTGACCTGATACGATCTCAGACCAAGTTATTCTAGGGTCGAAAAATGTCCTTGCGTTTTCGTGGAGCGATTATGCGAGCTTCTTCCGTGTTTACGAATCGCTTCCCTCTCCCAATATTCCCCTCGAGCGGCAACGAGGTAAACACCGTCAGTGAGTAAACGAAGTGCAACAACGACGTCGTTGTTTTCCTCGTGGCGTGTTCGATCGTTCCTACTCGAAACTGAAGAGAACACGAGTGCTAGAATTTGCAACGCAAGACGAACAGAAGAAGGAAAGTAGACAATGCAATTTTTCGAGACCTAGCGACGCAAAGTACGCTCATTGTGAATTGTGAAACTGGCGAATGGACGCGTCGCGATGCATCGCGAAATTCGCATCCAGGTAATTTCAGTCGTCCCTCGCAGCCAGAGCCACCCCGAAGCCACATTGTGCTGGAAGAATGTCGAAACGCGCGAATACGCATTCCTCTTGCCGCGGGAAGCGTGGAAGAAAAGGCTTCTCGGCTTCTGGAAACGCGAGGACGATGGTTTTCATTGGCGACGCTAGTTAGGGTGCTTCTTTCTAGAGGGTGACGAGCACCCCCGACGTCTGACGGTCCCTGTTCTAAGGCTGGAGTCGCGGAACTTGCGGTTAGGTGAAAGATGTTGGCGGAAAATGATAAACGAGGCAGGATGTTGAATGAAAGAAACGTTAGGGGTTGAAATGACGCCTTGACGAGTCGACGTCGATCGACCTCAACAGTTGTAGCTTCGGACGTTTCTCGGGAGCCGGAAAACTTACTCTATGAAATTTCGAAACAATTTTAGTGAAAATTTAAATGCTACTGGGTAGATACTACTTGTTGCGATATGTACCGCAACAATAAAAATAACGTCTGTTTTTGTAACATCGCGGTTGCAGCAGCAAAACACGAGATACCCATCGCTGCTAGCAGGTATCGAGTGTACCTACTATCCGTACGCGACACAACTATGGATTTTATTTTTTCCTGTCGCCTCATTCAGCAGATTTCACGCACAATAGGAACGATATAAACGTCCGATAACTCGAACAGGAGACCATAAATTCAGCGAACGATCCAACGCATTGTGTCCATGTCGCGCGTTTCCGTCGACTCGCGAGGAACCGCCGTGAAAAAACACGCGACTCGACACCGTCGCCAGAGACAATTTCGAATTCGAAAAGTATCCTGCAAACACGGCGGGTCAAGCCCACAATGAGCGTAGGCGTATGGGGTAGAGAAAGAGCAGGAGCCGGGAATTGAAGGGACGGTGAAAAGGCTGACAAGTCCAAGAGGCGCGGAGAGGCTCCGTTGCCTCGGGTTCTTCTCAAATTTCCAAACTCGATTCTTCGACAAATTAGCCCTGGGACATTGAGGAGGTGGCTGGCCCCGCTGACGGACCCGTTTTCAATTCGATTATTCGCGCCCGTGGGACGCTGGTCCCGCGTTTTTACGCGTCGGGACGCGTATGGCTCTCGAGTGGATCGATTGAAAGCGAACAGAGGGGGACGACGTGTCTCGAGCTTTTACCTGAGACAGTATCTTTGTGCATTTTGATGTGGACTCAATGGACTCCGAACACGGCAAACTCGAAGAATTTGGACACTCGAGATCGCGGTTTTCTGGTAGACTTGGGGACTGTTTTCTCAGCGAATCGTTTAGCGAGGGTTCAAGATGGGGACGGAATCTATTTAAAATACAATTTTAAGAACTATCGTGTCTCGGGTATTTTGATCCGTTACAGGGCGGTCTTGAATGACAAAATACAATGAAATGATTCTCTAATTATCTTATATATTTGAAGGTGTACAATGTCACTGTTACAAACGACCACGTTAATAAATCGATCGACCATCGACTTCGTTTCATTTTACAATACAATCCAGACGAAATCTGGGAGTTATCCATAACTGGTTTCTGCGTTTCGTCCAGTCACAACGACACTCGATTCGACTAACGATCTTCGTCGCGACGAGAATTCTTTCGAGACGAATCGCTGAAGGAAGAAACGCGAAGCACCATCGTCGACGAAATCTACTCCTCAAAAATTGATAGAGAGCTTGGCACCGACGATGGAAATTTATAGGAATGCGCGTCGCGTCGACTCGATGTGTCGATGAGAAAATTGAGAAATTGGATTCCGACGCGCGACGTCGCTCGAAGGATACCTAAGCCATTTTCGGAGCCTCGCTAGAGCGGCCTCCTTTTATCAGATTTCTCGTTGCTCCATTACTTCGAGCTGGCTCGCAATTTATGTTTCTTTCCAGAGAAAAAACGATGATTTCGAACGAGAACGACGTTTAAGCCCAGAATACTCTTCCGATGATGCTACATTAACCTAGACGATATAACTGAAACCATTTTTTATAAAATATTGTTGTTCTCGCGTCTTTCCCCGGAACTTCCTCCCCTGTTTCAGGACCTCTTCAAGTCTTCTCTTTCGCTTCTCGCATTAGTAACTTAGATACACATGTTTCTGAATTCTTAGTCATGTCTCAATCTCCAATTTTCCTAGGAATTCTTAGACGAAGCACCGCTACGCGTCGTGACAAGAATACGTAACGCGATAGCGTTAACGAAGCTGAAAGGCTCGGAGTCAAGCCGTTAATTGCAGTATCAAACTGTCCCTCTAACTGGCAATCCCGTTAAATCGAGTCCAGGAGGAAGTCGAGCGTTATCGGTAGTTGGCACGGCGAATACAATTAACAACCGAACGTTTCTGTAATCGTCCATGTAGCCAAGCGGAATCGGAATAAATTCGGCGGCGTCGAGCACTCCGAGTGCCTTCGCTAATGATTCCTCGACAGTCTGCTCCTTTTCGTGGGCTAAATATTCCCTCGCAGCGGTGAAAGTCTCCACGCGTTTCGCAATCGGTCGAAACGACACCAAAACAGGACGAAAATCGACGGCGGAAATCAAAGAAATTTGACCCAACGCAAAATCAACGCGATTAATTTGACGCCGTGTAACGAAGCGGGTCGTGCGTGTACGGTGTGGTTTTTTTTTCCTATATCTTTTATAATTTGTTCGTTTTAATTAATTTCCATGCAGCAAGACGACGCGACTATATACAATTCGTTACACTCGCCCGCATTATGCGACTCAAATAAGCATATAAATAATGAAGCCGTCGACGCGCGACAATTTAATTACAACGTTCGCGCAGATTTCTTCCCCCGAACTTACGTGTTCCTGGGCTGGAACCGTGCAGGTTCCATCAGTAATTACGACAAAGACGCACAAGTGCCGCTAATGAACTCTTCATTCCAGGCCCGGACTACAAAATGATTTACATCCTCGGCCGGAGGAGACGTAATTTTCTATCGAGATAAAGCTTCTCGTCTCCACGAGGACTCGAACGGCTCCGTTTGCACGCGAATCGCGACTCGCCCCTGAATAAACATCTTCAGGTGAAACGATATTTACAGGAACGCGTTTGCGCGACGGGTTGTCCAATCATTCGTCCAGATTTTTCATTGTTTCGGGAGAAATCTTGACATAAATCTCTACGATTTTCACATATTTCTCTACGAAATCGCACCGAGAGCAGTAGACGTTCTACGATATTTATATGATTGGAGGCTTCAAAAGTTGTACGATATGAGACTTTGCTTAGAGATCGATGACTTGTTCGTAACGAGACGAATAAAAATGAATTGTAGGAGTCTGTGATCATAGATCCTTGCGATTTTTAAGTGTGGTGGCTGGAGTCACTCTGCTTTTGTTTATTTGATTTTATAGAGAGTAGTGTTGAATTGTTAATAATAAAATTAAAGTATTAATTCAAAATTATTATTTAGCCAGACGTCGAATACTACTTAAACTGCTGGCAGCCTGAGTGAACGAGTAGGCCTACCTGCCGACGGATCGCGGCTCCCGTCGCGCGGCAAACGATTCATCGGGCAAACTTTATTTCCTCCTTTCCAAACGCGGTACATCAAATTTATTCAAATTCGATTTCAAGATTGCGCCGCGAAGAGCCTGGAATGTAACAGTGTTGGGAAAATCCTCGTCGAGAATTAAACGAACAAATGAAATTTTCCGATCGCAGCAACTCGAACGAAGGTACGCTCGACACTTCTTGTCCAAAAGTTTTATCCGTTCTGTTTGACAATTACACGATACAACAATCCTGAACTGCTCTTGAATTGTTGTTAGGAGAGAGCGAGTCTAACTTGATCGAAGGCTTGCGTTGAACAAACTGGAATTGGTGAGATATGATACGAGTTCTTATATTCAGTAATATTCAAGCTAAACAATAAGTGGTTGAATATTTAGAACTACAGACATAACAAAATTTAATCGTTTAAGATACATGGTCGTTTCTACGATGACACTAAGTAACTTGTACATAAACTAATACACGAATAAATTACTGGACTCACTCTGGTCCAGCCTAGCTCCACATTACTTCCAGCTACCTCGACAACAAGAAAATTTGTTTTTCCCCATCAGAACCTGTCCACGGAGTCGCACTTAACGATTCCCAGGATACGTTCGAGCACGAATCGAGTTTCTAAAGTTCCCTGGCGCTCGATGGCAGACCCTTTTCCAAGCTGTTCGAAAAATTTTCATATTTACGACACATTCCATTATGTGTCATTGAAGAGTTCGGGCGGAGGCGTCCGCATTGAAGTCCCGGTGGACAAAAGTTGTGTGTCGTCGCGGACGTGTCCAAACATTGTCGAGCGCAGATGTCCTGCTCGGCTTTTTACAATAAGAACGACCATTCAGGCCGTTCGTAATGCGCCAACTTTTCGAAACGTCCAGAAAAATGTTTTACCCCTAGCGAAAAGGAGCGAGAGGAACCGAGTTTCAACGCGATTTGCCCAACGTCGAGTTTACTTTGAACGAAACTATTGCTGCAATTGTAAACCAGATCTTTTAACGAAACACCGAAGACGAGTGACATTCTATTCGGAATAATTGACGACGAGTGAAGGTAACGCACAAGAATTTATTTGCTATGTTTGTTCGATGGAGCTGACGAATTTTTCGTTGATTAGTTCGAAATAATTCGGTGTATTAATGAAACTTTAATTTTTATTATCATTCGTTACTGAAAATTTGCATCTAGGTAAGAGTTTTGTTCCCCATTCGAAGAGAGGAAAAAAGAATAAGACCACCGAAAAAAGAAAAAATCGTTAATGACGATTTCAAGGCGTGGTTTCCGATGCATTAAACTTCACTGGGAGTGTAGATCGAAATTCTATAATTCAGCATTAAGAGCTCGAAATAAATCAGTCTCGTAATTGTACTACAAATGGTTAACATACTTTAGATGATAAGAACTTTAAATAATCGATGCATCTTTATCGTGAGAAAGATGTTCGAAACTCGCGAGCCATCTAGAAACCCCCCTAACTCTGGACTTACATGCTCGTATGAATTTTCATGTTCGGTTTAACGCTATAATCAGTATGAATCTATTGTGGATTTAACTATGTTTTACAAACAATCTGATTGCTCTAAATACTTAACAGTTTCTCACACCAGGGTGGGTACGTTAGGCAGTCTGTGATTTAGAAATTTGCCATTCAATTTGTACCTCATTGTTAGGGTACTTCAATGGTCATATCGTATGGTTATCTTCACCCGCAAAACATAATACTTACAAGTAGTATCGAGATCTAAGAAAAGCAAACAAGGCATGCTCCAACACTCGGAAGCTATTTTCAAAAGTTTCTTTGGCGACGAGACTTACTGCAGTCTTCGCGAACTGAACAAAGCATATTATCGAGAACGAATCAATTCATAACGTATATTAACCGAGGACTAAACATGTCCTCTCCAAACTGACTTCATCTTTGAACCTCTTCGTGTAATTCTTGTCTTACCGTGTAAGTTGAAAACAGATCTATACTTTAGTCGAGCACATTTCATAAGACGTAATATGCTTCAGCTAACAAAGCCTACAGTCTGCCTCATTTCCCCCGAGATATTCCTAAAGCGAGTAAGATGCACAACGACTTTTTATTCCCCAAATCCCGTGAGAAAAGTATCCTGCACGAAACACACCCCTTGAGAAAAAAAAAAAGACAAAACAAGAAGAAGAAGAGCAAACAGATGCCCAAAAACCAACCAGAAAACCAAAACAAAAAAAAAACAGAAAGACATACCGATGGAAGGATCCTCGTATCAGCCGTCGATCGATCTGACCCGTTCCCCCCTCGCGTGCTTCGTCCGTGCAAAGAAAAGAGATAAAGAGGGGCAGGGGGTAAGGAGGAAACGAGGCGATCGGTAGGAAGAAAAAAGCGAATAATCCCGCGTGTAAACTGCGTAACCTGACGCCACGCGCTGGTGGCAAAAAACTAAACGCAGAAAAGGCCCGAACTATTTCGAAAACCATGGCCAAGCGCGATCCCCAACCTCCCTCTCTAACCGTCGCTCCGTCTTCGTTAGGCGAGCGTCCCCCTCGTCGGTCGCGTCGTCTCGAATTGGTATTATACGCCGCTGCACCCCTCTCGAACCGCGGCGATGCAGTTCGATTCACGTGTGTTCGCAGCGGCGTGCGTGCGCGCATCGATACAGATGCGTTAATGCAACGCAAGAGTGCGACGGGACGGAGGGCGAGGGGATGGATGGAAGTGGTAAATTTCGACAGAAACGGAGGGGGCTGTGAGTTTGGGTGGTTGCAAAGGCAGAGAGGAGAGAAAGAACCGCGCTAAAAGTAGGCGGTGGGAGAGATTCTGGGCTCGTTGCGAGGGGGATAGGGAGGAGGGCAGAGAGTGGAAAAGAGAGAAGGATACGCGCGTCTGCAAAGGAGAAATCATTAAAAAAATCGGAAAACAAAGGAGAGGGGGCGTGCCTCCAGCCAAGATGGCCGTGCTGCCTGCCAGCCCGGAGGCAGGAGCTTTTAATTAATGCAAAAAAAGCGAGGGGTGCGGCGCGACGGGCGGGGGGTTGTGGCAGGCACAAGGGAGCCGGGAGAGTTCAGGAGCGCCTCCCGATTTCTCCAGCCCTCTCGCCCTACCCTCCTTTGGCCGCCCATTGGGCGAAAACCGCATCGGTTTTCGAGCCGAAAGTCGAAAGTACCGATCACTCTCGATGCTTCAAGTTCGACTCCGATACACGCCTTGGAAGCGATCGACCGAGGACACCGCGGCTCGCCAATAATAGTCACGGTTGGAAAGGGCTGGCCCTTTTTGCGCAGACTGTACCGTAATGGGGTAGATGTGTGCTTTGTGTGCACCAGCCCTTCGGGAGCGTTACATCGGGTGGGGATATACAAACAGGAGGTGGGGACAGTCGTAATAACTCTGGATAGAGACCCTGCGATGCCAGGGACCATCGTAGATTGGCGCCAGATTTTCGATAGAGGTTCCATCTTTTCTAAATGCCATCCCCCGATCGTCCAAAGATCGTCGATCGTGCAGCCGTCGCGGGTTGGAGCTGCACCCTTTCGAGGATCGGAAGAATCGTTGCTTTGGATGCTGAGATAGTAGTTTCCAAACTTTTTGGAAATTCTAAAAATAAGAAAATATGTCTGAGATACCTGAGAGTAGAGTTTGGCATATCGTAGGAAAAGTATACACTTCCACGGTTGTGGATCATGACCGTACACTTCTATCATCGCCTACACTTCTACCATTCGGTCACCCTGGGGTTTCCATGGAAATAGGGGGTTCTCCATTATAGAATTTTCTCGGGATCTCAAGAACTCGTAACCGAAAGAATCTCGAAACTGTGATGCTTTGATTATGTGTCGAACAGGATGTGTCTTCTATGTGGAAAACAGTTTTCTTAAAAATCTACGGATGCGTAACAGAGCGATATAATATTGTTTATAATATTTTTCTTATTATAATGAAGGAGAACGACAGGTTCCGCGCGTAGGTCGCGTCTCTTCGTATACAGGCACCCCGACGCCCGCGCAAAAATCAACATGGCAGGGAGGACGCAGAGATGGCGGCTCGCGGGCCGACTCTCTTCTCGTTTCGGTCTCTCTCGCGACCCTTCTGCGGCTGGCAAACCCGATTATCCGATTTAAATGCGAAATCGCGGATTTAAAGGGCCGAAAACTATGCACGGGTGCGAGTCGGAACGTAAATCGCCCCTAAATAACCACCTAACGAGCCGACTTACGCTTATTCTTCGTCGTCCACGGCTACGGTGACTTCGTCGGAGCCGGATGTCGCGAAACGACGCATTTCCATGGAGTTCGTTGGCCTAATACCACCGAGGGTGACATCTTCCGCTTCCAGGGAATGAAATTCAGAGATTATCCTTCGGTGAGGCTTTTTTCTTATGTATGAGTCGGAGATAAACGTTCTCCAGGTCGAGGGGGAGAATGTTTACCGCGGAGGGTGACGATGCAAAGAGGCTGGATACTTCAGGGATCGTGGCACGCCGTTTAGAAGCGATCATCTGAGCATAAACAATTCTCTATTGAGTCACGTGAGTGTTGTATTTTTTTTAAATTAAATGTTGCTCTTTTGTGGAACAATAATAAAAGACAATCTGTTTAGGAAGATATCGTAAAATTTTTCAGCGAACTTCGCAGTGATTAATTCTGCAAATATCTGTATATAGTCTGTAGTCTAATATCTGCAATGACGTGTTGTCTATGTATGCGTGCAAAGAAATGCAAAAGAATACAACTTCATTGTATCACTGAGAGATCTACAAACTAATCGGTGAATTTAATGCAATTATTCTGTCAAGAAGTTTTATTTAAAAGCTCGCAAATTGTCAAGAGTAACAAATCGCCATCTCTTATCTTCCAGAATATATACCATCTATAGAAACTCGAAGAAGTTTAGTGCCATTTTTCTATGGATTAAAATGTTCAGGCTTCTCGGGGAGAAAGGTACGTCGTTTACTAGAAAAAGAGTCTTTCGAAATGATCTCGAGATATGCCTAAATTGTTCTCGCAGTATCGACAAAAGTGCGTTTCTGCGAGAACCATGTCTCCCTCGGAGGCGTTCCGCCGTCCTCCATCTTTCTTTCCTTCCGGAGGAGAACGGAGCGTTCGCCGAATTGCGACCCTCGATTCTTGCATTTACCGTGGAACGCGCGGGGGTTGTTTTCACGTGACCATGTTCAATTACTTACCGAGCGTACGTCGGGTTCGACAAGGGAAAGGCAAGACTTCGCAAGGAAGGCGGCTGCGTCGAGGGTTGGTAGACCGGGGCCATTAGTAGAAAAATATTTTCCAAGGGGCCATTTCGAGTGCCACCAGCGTAAACCCTTTAGGGCTGCAACGGAACGAAGGGGGTCATAAATGACTTATGTGTTTCGATTTAAAGCTTAATGACAAAATGGCGACGACAAGGAAGACGTTGGGTAAACAATCGCAGCACTATCTTCTTCGGTACTCGGTACACAGCATTTTTGTACAGTGATAGTCTTGTGGAAAATAGTTATTAAATTGACCAGAAAGTCTTTTCGTAAGATCTACAAAGCTACAGCAAACACTGAAAAAGTTTGTTCGCACCTTTTTCAAAATGCCGCAGTAAAAGCTAGACGATTCTTAGGTGATGTTCCTGTGCGTAAAGTTAACACCCTGCCTGCACTTAGAATATTATTTCTAATATGAGTCTCTTTACAATCATCGATGCATTTGATGTTGAAATAACAGTACCAACAAATTCTCTATGTCTGAATATAGTGTGATAACGAAGGGATTGAAACAGACAAACCCACGTTGCCCTTGATAAATACCACCCATCCAAAAATCCCAGAAGACATTCGTCCAACTCAAAACGCAAACCAATCCTCAGAAAACAAATGATGGCCCATGCAAGAAACAGTATCCACACCCTCAGAAGTTCCCTATTCGCCAGAAGCACCGCTACTCGGATCTGTATTTATACCGCTTTATTCGCCCTCGACACCCCCGAAAAAGAAAGCACCAAGGCACCCTCTCTAAATTCTATTTTCCCGAAGAAGACCAATTTTAATATCGCCCAGAGCGTCAAGAAAACGCCTCGAAGCAAGTTGCTCGCGCGCCGCGAAAGTCGCGCGTTCTCAAGATGGCGACCACCGAGGCCTCGTCGCGGAGGGTGCAGAGCGACACCCACGGGGGTGGATAATCGAATGCGGAAACAGGGTGCTCGCGGTCGCTTCCGTACCGATGAAACTTTCAATAGTATCCACAATTGTCGCAGATACCATTAAACCTTAAACCCGTGAGTTCTGGCGACTCCCTCCACGACCCCCGTCACGGAAATAATAACGACCGGCGTACTTAACATATGCGCATAAATCTATTATGAAAATTCGCGTCCTTTGTACGTGCGTGTCTCGACATTTTTTATTTCGGACCCTAGCGTACATATGGAGCGTTCGTGGAATCCGAGGAGCGCATTAAACCACCGCGCCATCCATATGCCGTTGCGACTCTAATCGTAGCTATTATCGCGAACACGCCACGACACCCCCCTGATGCCACCCCTCCTTTTAACCCGCCATTCCATTCTTCTCGCGACGTATAACGTTAATGACCCGAGGCGCGCTACCACGGGGTAGAGAAATCATGACCGATGGAGGTTCTCGATATACATATACCCTCTCCCCGTTTATTTTTGTCTTTTTTCTCCCGTGTTTCACGCCCGATATTGCAGAGGTCGGTGATTCGCAGAGGGTGGGGAAGAATCCGCGGTCGAGGATCTTCCAGAGCAGTATTTCTCCGATTTTTCTGAGACTGACTCATTTTATCATCCAGCACGTCAGAACCATACCGCGAGAATGCAATATTGCCCATTTAAATGTCACGAAACGGTCTTACGCGACCCCAAACCGAATCGAAATACCCAGATCTCCGCAGTTTCATTGAGTCTTCCATGTAACATCGTTCTACTTTTCTTCAAAGCTTTCCCTAGAACCACGATATCACCGAAGAAGGGCAGCGTCATTCCTGAAATTGCGTATCACCGCTGAATCGACGAAGAATCCTGTGACGTCGTCACGAGAAATCCGCAGGGGAGGACAACAAGGCGAAGGACGAGACGGATGAAGAGGTGGAGGAAGTGTTCGTTCGCGGGATATCGAAGAGTACAACACACAATTTTCTTCGAACCACTAGCTCGCTACAAAAGATGTCTTCTGGTTGTGACAAGCATTCAGTCGAAAGGTTGCCAGGGAAAAGCGTGCGGGAGGTAGTTCCTTGCGGAAGCGAAAGGACATCGGGAGGACAGCGCCGTTAGGATCCTCGGACGAGGGCACTTGACAATGGCCAGGACGAAACGACTTTTCCGCGTCGGACCTTTGACAACGGCTGGTTCTCGTTCGTATATATACCGCATCCCCCCGCCCATTTTATTCGCCCTGTCCGCCCTCATCGGGCTTTTATTCCAGCAGCGGGACTCGTTCGTGAAATTGCTGATAGAAATTTTAGCAATTTCCCAAATGGTTCCTTTCTTGTCGAGAAATCGAGCGGTCAATTAAGAGGGACGAGGCTTCCTACCCCAAAACTGAGCTGGGGAGCTTTCCGTAATTTTCCAGGAGCTGGAAGTTACATTCCAAGTATTTATATTCGTCTTCTATTCAAATCGCTGGGATTTCGTCGATGCGACAAGTCATATCTGTTGATCCAGGAAACTAAGGACTACTCTCCTACTGATCGCGTAATTGGATGTAGTATATTACTCGAGGAAATAAAATTGAGAAGTGCCAGGATCTAAAATATCGCGAATGTTGAATTCAAAGTGATCAGCTGATGGATATCGGCAACAGTAAGAAAACAGTATTCTTACCAGTACCCAACAATAATATTTCATAATCGTTTACTACAAATTCCTCGCTACTTCGACCAATTTCGATGTGTACATGAAAAAAAAACCATCATCAAAGAAGAGTATCCTATCCCAATTTGCGTTACGATTGCGTGTACGAAGCCAAGGAACTGTCGACGTCTAAGGAAGAAGATCGGCGTCGTCAAAAGCGTGGCGAAGAAAAATTGCCAGGGGGGGGGGGGGGGAGGAGAGAAGGGAACTGTAATGGCTTTACTGTTTGCAGCCAACGGAGCATACAGCCATTTTCTATCAAGAGTTAGCTCGTTAGCGTTTAAGCGTAATTGCATCACTCGTAACCGGTGTGCCCTGAGGGGGCCCCAGGGTCGCCAGCAAAGTCGCGTGAGTCATTTTGATTGGATCCAGAAATTAAGGGTGGCTAAAATGGCGGCCGCACGAAACTGCCGTTGGGGAGCATCCGGGCCACGACAATGCCCGTGAAATATTACGAACGTCTTGCAATTTTTATAATTGCAACGAGCTAACGAGTGAGCTAGCGACCCGTCGAAGACACGGTCTCGTCGTTTTTAATTTATAATTGTCGCTGATTCCGACGACACCGTTTCACCCGTTATTTTCGCAGTCCCGATACGGCCCGTCGGGAATAATTATGTAACAATTATGGATTTCAAGGACGAACGACCGTTTCCCAAAGTCGAATAATCGAAACACGATAGCTGGCCGATCGATCATTTTATTATGAATTCAGTTCAGACTTACCAGTTTTGGGACGACTCGATGGGACCGTGGAATCGCCGATACTAGACAATGCTAACGGTTAGCGAAACTCGTTAAAAGACGTACATTCAAAGGAATATATTATTGCCCACTCTCGACTCGTTCTCTGAACCCCTAACATCTTATCCACCCTTACGAACCGAAAGAAGAAACGATTTTTACGATAACGACGCGCTATACCAACAATTTTCACCTGAAAAACGAAGATGGAAGTTGACAACGAATTTTCCTGTAATATATCCCCAAGGAAGAAAGAAGCCAACGAAGCAGGTCACAAATGAATTTAATACAGTCCGAGAGCTTGTCCCGCTGGCGGATAATCGTGTTCCCGAGTAATTCTCGAATTCAATAAGGAAATCGATCGATGATTGTTAATCAAATGAACGTCAAGTTAAGAAGCAACGAGAGGGGAAGGGCAGGGAATAGAGCGAAAGAAGACAAGACGTCGAGGAATCCAGAGCTACCAACAAGATATCCTGGTATTTTATCTCATTCGATTATCGGCACACGGACTCGTGGCATTATCGAATTTATTATCAATTTTCAGGGACGGCAATTTCCCGCGGCAACCAAGCCACGGCGGCTGCCAGTGATTCCCACCCTTTTTCAACCGGGGGACTCCATTTCTATCTCCAGTCGACCGGAAGTCTCGCGCGAATGGCTGCTCAGCCATTTCCGCACGAAGAAGAAATCAAATGAGCGAACGATGGAACCCGCCGGGTATCGGGTAGGGGGTGTTAGGGTGATGTACTAAAAAGATAGGCCCGAAGGAAGGGATAAGGGTTCCCTTCGGCGCTCTCACCGTACCCTTCCAATAATTTTAGAGAATGTTTCACCGTTTCTACTCCCTCCGTCTCGTCTTTTTCTTCTTCCCTTACTTTTGCACTTACCCCTTCCTCGGTCCACGTGACGCGTTACGTGTCCGTTAAAGCGAGAAATCCTTTTCCTGGTCGTTAAGGATAAACGCCTACGCTCCGTCTCGTCCTTTCCCTGCTCGACGTGACGTTCTCCATGCGGCGGTGTCGTCGAAGAAGAAAGGAATCTTCAGGATCATCCTGTAACTTCGATTTGGGGTGTGTTTTCAGTCCGCCGGATTTTAATTTGATGCTTCGAGCAGCTTTATTCTCAGAGCGAATCAATTTCTGCTAATATCCACGTGCAATTTCCATTTATAGACTAGAAAAGGAACGCGTTTGTATTATTTCACCAATGCTTAATCCGTGAACTCCCTGCATTAACTTGTGAACACGCGAATAACCAAAAAATAATTTCTTAAAACTAGCAAATAAAGGTAAATTAGTGAAATTCATTCATTCGGAAAACAAAATGCAACAGTGACGTGGAAATATTTGTCTTTTCGTTTCCTTGCTCCTTTTTGCTGACCAAAAGTCCAGTGGAACGTGCTTCGGTAATTTCCTCGTTCCACGTCGAGCACGATACGAACATAGTTGTCCAACTAGGATATCCTCGTCTAACAACAAGCTGGAATAAGCTACTCCCAACTAACTTTAACGAGAATATCACGCGAACGCGTTTAATAAAAGTCATTAGAGCAGACCGAAGTTAAGTTGCTCCTCGTTTATTGTCGCTTAAATACAATTAAGGAACTTCACGTAGCGCGAAGTTGGAGTAAAATTGCTTTATTTGCTACGAGTGTCATTTATCTGCAGAGGGCTCTCCGCTAGTTCATATCGTTAGAAATGAAGAATAAACTCTATTTAGAGACGGATAAACGAGAAACAGTTGAACCCGATGTTGTACCAGTAAATTGCGAAGACAGTTACATTTACTTTCTGTAGAAAACGTAAGAGTTGATTTCCAACCAATTGTTTTCTAAAACTTGTGCTACCGTTATAACTGATGATAGGCGAATGTTCGCTATATCGTATCTTAGTTATATATCAATGCTGTTGCAAGGTTTATCAACAAAGTCGGTGCTGATTTTTTCTTTCCATTAATGCTTTGTGTATCAGAAACAATTTTATTCACTTTGCACAGCCAGACTCAACGCAAGTTTTACAGTAGTACTCGCTCGACTAGAAATTCAGGTCCTGATATAAGAAACTTACCCCGACTGTAAAGAATAACATCTCGAGAGGTAGGACACGTTGCAGCCGCGAAATTTATGTGCATCGCGAGACAGGGAGGGAGAGGATATCAAGAAAAGGCAAAAGTGAAGCTCACCGCGATCATTGAACTCAATCACAATCGATGCTATCACCCCGGAGCAACCCGTTGAATAACGATCCGTCACGATTCCGCGACAGACCGAAAAAAGCCCCGAACAAAATACCTTCCTAATCCATTACCGTGCACAGCGTCTCGCTCCAGTCGTAGCCGTCAGATAGGCCAGGGCCTATCGTTTGCTCGCTCGCGTCCTCTGTGCATCTCTCATCGTCGACGGTATTATCGGAAACCGTCAGGAAGAAGCTCGTCTCCCTTCCACCGTCTTCCTTCCTCCCTATCTAGTCGAGTTACGAACTACCATGAGAGGAAAATGAGAATGCGAATGGTCGACGCACGGTACCCGCGTACACAGGTGGATAAGTGCGCGTGAATGACACACGTGCGCGGAAAAAGGGGGTGGGTTTTCGCGTAATGCCTCGCGAAGAGGAAACAGGAGGGGTAGGTTGATCGCGGGAAAGGACGACACACGGGAGGGCCAAGGGGGAGAATGAAAAAGGCCTAGCCTGAGCGAGATAGCGCGAGGGGTGGGGGGTTGGACGAGATGTGTGCGTTGCAGCAGGAATAGGGAATAGGAATATGAATATTCCCGGTGTTGGCACAGCCCGCGGGATGATATATTCAGGGGCGAGTCACCCCGCCCGCGGAAAAAAAGTCGACAATCCACCGAGGGGTTGCGATTTAAATGCAGTCCGCGGCGATTGGCGAAGCCGCGGGGTGGTGGGCGTGGCCGACGTGCCTTATGATTTTATATGTAGCCTCTTGATAGCTCCAGCTGCCCTCCCTCGCCCCTCTACCATCGACTATCCGGCACCCGTTCACCCCACCCCCTCACCCCTCACGGCAGGCCTCTTCCTCCCCCCACGACGAAACGGGCTGCATCCGCGTTCGAATGCATAAAATACACGTAAGTGCGAACTCTTTCCCTCTCGCTCACTCCATCCCGACTCGAGTGTAACGCGCATAATAGACGAAGAAAAGACCGCGAGCCTCCCTCTGTACGTCCACGAGAGGGAAAATGGAAAAATGTTTTTCCATTTCACCCTCGCGATGGTACGCTTCTTCCTTGACGGCGCTTCGAGGAACACGTGACTTAACACCCCACCCCTTCGCCCCGAGGGTCAGTTCTTTTTGGACGTCCATGCAGACGGACTTCGATTTTATGGTTCTTTCGACGAACCCGCGTTACGAGATATTAGGTGTAAAGTCAAGGCTCTGTCTTAGTCCTGAGAAGACAGGAAAAGGATCCAAGAAACCACGAAGAAGGAGACTGACAGAAATGGTGAAAAACACGAGACTAACGATTTACAAGGATCATTGGATGTTGTCACTCTTAATCAAAATATTCAATTTCAAACGTTTAGTTTTAATGTAGTCCTGCTGCCTGGTTAGACTTATTGTTAACATAGTAATAAGCGAAACGATCTGTGTCGATCGTTGTAGTAGGCGATTCGATCATTCAATCAAGAAACGAAGAAGGTTGTTTTCTGCTTGAAAAATTAATCTACCATTTTTAAGAGGCTTTTCTATTAATACCATCGTTGACACCAAAATGGTAATCGAGCTTCGCGATCTCCTTCCAACGAGACACATTCAAGAGTTCCGTTCGCCAATCGTTCGAGCCACATCCTGGCCATTAACAAACGTATAATCACTCGACCAGAGAACGATGTAATACCGTAATGAATTTTCCATCGCGGAGGGCTTCTCTCTCACCTCAGTACCAGCGATGTAATCTCGTTCCAGATAACACGGAGGAAGCCTCGTCCACGTGGCTTCGTCGCCCGATGCAGATTGCAGGCTGAGGATTAATAGATAGCAGGCGTCGAAGGGCCCTCTTGCTTCTTGCGTTTAGCTGTTTCAGCACATTAATATTCATACGGCCCTGCGTTCCCTGCACCGATCTTCCTCGGGCCGCCCGACCCTCTCCGGATCTCCTCTCTCCTTCAGCCCTGGCAACGCCCCGAGAAACCCACACCGTACGACTGTCGATGCAACTGCATTTTTTGAAATTCAAGGGAATACGATGGTCGATCATGCGAGGTGTACAAACATTTTTCCCTCCTAGGTCGCGATACGCAAAATCGCTGGTCTGTCGAAAATAGGGGCTGCGCGAGGACGAATCTCGAGGACCTTCCAACGCTCGCGGGATCGAGCGATCGTTTCAAGGATCCAGAGCGGGGATAGACACCGTTCCTATATGGAGAAAGGATTTCAGAAGAACGCGATACTCATCGAATAGAAGTTTGAATTAAAAATCTAAGGAAATTTAAGGAAATCCAAAGGTATATCGTGTTTATTTGTTCGAGTCCATACTCGAAATATAAAATGTAGAGATTAGCAATAGTTTCCTAATTTTTCAAGATTGCAGGAAAGACTGTTTCGGTGAACCGAAAGAAAGATCCACGTTATTTCATGTATGATTAACTTCGACACACGTCTACGTTTGAAAGACGATTTTAGAGTAACTACAGTTACCTAGGGGGTCGAGTAGATAAGTTTGGAGCAGAGCGAAGACTATGACAGGCCGAACGTGTCCTAAGAAACACTGAAGCCACTATAGCAAGCGTTCGGAGGAAAGGTCCGTAACCGCGGAAACTTCCCTTCTTTGCATTCTTCAGACACCACCTCTTGGCGAGTGAGGGGAAGCAGGGTCGAAAGGAGTGATACTAGCTTAACTAGCGTGCTTTCATGTATGGCACTACATGTGTCGAGGCCACTAGAGCAGAAGTGCCAGAAGATTCTCCGGGTTTGTTAGCAGAGGCCTGTTGCATCTTGGCTAGCCTCGGGCCACGCTGAAAAATCTCTGGAAAGCAGGGCTCGCAAGGGGCGAAGAAAATGCCGAGAAGTGCCAAAAGCGACAGACTACTTCCTTCCCACTCGAGACACGTGTCGTCCAAGATTTTAAACCGTGATACTAACGGATGTTGGACGACCTGGCCTGCCTCGTTTCTTACTGGGGTTCTGGAAAGCTGATCAGGCACTCTTTTGTTGAGCAATTGTCACGACGAACGGGAAAACGAAATGTTTAGTTTCGTCTGTGATTGTTTTGCGAAACGAAAAGTTGACCTTCTGTATGGGGGAGACATTCCCCCAATCAAACTTAAGGGAACACTTCCATTTCCTCTAACAGTCACCGCATTGCTTCAACGACCACAGCGAAGAAGCTTCCAGGCTTCCAATAAAGAAAAGCAAGTCACGAATTTTTTGGCGAGTCCTTAAACAAACCTCTCGTGCCCTTGCAGTGATATCGAAGTGTCGTATTGTTCTAACGATACGCCATCGCACAAAGGCGTCTTTCAGCGAGTGCCTCGGACAATTTGCTCATCGACCGAATAATAAAAAAGCTGTATCATGCGGCAATGCACGAAACTTCTCTTCGTTCCGTGGGACTATTCAAACGTCTTCCACTTTCTAATCCTCCGTCGAGAGTCGACGAATCCTTCGAAGATTGGAAACAGGAAGAGAGGATCGGTCGGCTGGCAACTCCCGCTCTCTTTCAAATGACCAATCAAGTAGTCAGCCGTAATTATGTCTAGCCAGACTTGTTATGAGCCATCGGCGCTGCTCTCACGCCTTCATCGCGTCGGGGATCGATCAGATTCGAACGCTCCTCGATTCCGAGACGTTCATTCGCCTTCCATATGTCTTCGACGACGAACTTGACGAGACGTTGACAGTGGAAATTACAATTATAACAGAATTGACTGTGAGATTTTAGAACTACCTTCCAACAACCGAATCATCGGCCATTTTAAATGCCCTTACCTCTTCCCAAAGCCAACGTACCAACCTCCTTACCAGCTCTCTTCTTTCAAATTTCCCAATTCTAAGCAATAAAACCTTCGACTTTCACCTACACTAAAAAAATGGTACAAATTTACGCAGTAACTGATCACCCACCAGAGGCATCGTTTCATCCACCTCGACGTCTCGGGATCAGTCATCAAAGGGTTAAACGACGTTCACCGAAAACTCGTTGCGAAGGGATGACGGGGGTCAAGGGAGGGGTGGTGGGTGACGAAACGAGGGTGGAATCGAGGAGAACGAGGATCGTTTCGGTGCACTCGCGCGTCTTTTTCCTCGACGAACGAGCCCCGAACGAGTGGTCGCTTGCTGGATCGCACCTGGCCCTGGAACTTTGATCTTTGGACAAACATGGCTGCTGTAATTTCGTCGTTAAGGGGGCGTGGCACGTGTGATACCATCGTGACGTCGACCGGGGGTCGCGCAAACAAGAAACGCCGACTCCTCGGGGGTTCCCTACACCCCTGAAGAGGAGGAACGGTTTCGTGCACAGGGGCGAAGCAGACGTCCCCGTTGTGTTGGTGGAATGAAGCAGTGGCTGGACGGGGGCGTAGGTTGGTACCTGCTCGCGGGCGAGCATAATTATTTCTTAGCGGTGGCGCGCAGGGCCCATTGCTGCAATTAAAATGCCGAAGAGAAAAGAACGAGATGCGATAATGAGAGCGTTCCGGGGTGGCGCGCGACGTCCCATTAGATATTTCGATGTGTAGCCACGGGAAAATAAACCGAAATCGTTACGCGAATCATTATGGCCGGTTCTTTTTATGGGCAACCCGTTGCTGTGTGTTTGTGTGTGTGTGTGTGTGTGTGTGTGCGTGGGTTCGATGGGCGCAATGAGAATAATATCGCGGCTTCGGGACGCCGGGCTCCTTCCCTTCTCGCTCGACGGTTCGTGAAATGCCCGAAACGAGAACTAAATGCGTTACTCTTTTTCTATTTTTCTTCACCGCTTAGGTTTCCCTGTTTTTATTCTTTTCCCTTGGCCACCTAGTGGGCGTGGCAGGGGGTTGTCGATTACTGTCGGTTGTTTGCAACAAATGTAACGAGGAAGCGATCGAAGGACTGGAAATGACGTTTTTGTCGTGTGGCACGGATCGAGTATTTATCAACCTGAAATGGGACATGGATCAACTGCGAAAATTATTCTTTAACGTGTACGAATCTCATATATATGGATAATTGATCAATTGCTATACGTTCTTTGGGGTTGAATATTCATTGCTATCATTTCATTATTAATACTCAAGTGACCAGTAGTCTACGCGAGATGTGACTTATTGTTATGTTATGGTATTAATTCAGAGCTTCTTCTACTGAACTGTAATTTAAAACAAATCCGACAGCTCGATCAATACAGTTCATACCGTCGCGAGTAAAGTTTCGACGACACATTTATTAAAAGGACATCAATAGTCTGAAGTTAGAGGGATGAAACGAATACTTCGGCGACACGGTGTACGTAAGGGAAGAGATCGTCATGGTCATCGTACAGAATTATTCGCATTCTGATTTCCGCATGGATTTCGCGCTGTCTGCAAGCGACTGGCGCATTTCGAGGGGCGAATTTGCGCATAAACGAGGGCGATGGTTTAATAAACGAGGAATCGTGACTGTCAAGGAATCAGGCATCGAATGATTCGAACGTATCCGAGCCCGGAGGCGCTTATGGGAACGCGTTGTCTCCGAATAGGGCCAATCGCGTGGACAGAAGGACTGCGACTGTTGCCGTATCGCAGTCGAGCCTTAATTGGATCGTATAATGAGCGAATGACGTGACGACCTATGGCCAATGCAGGACGTGCTCAGACCGAGATTTGACACGGATGGCAAATCAGGCCAATTTGCGGGCGGATTTTCACCCCTGTCGAGCGGAAAACTCGTCGACGCACTAGTATTCCAGTTGAAAAATTCTTGATGTGTGTTGTGTTCTGGAATAAGCCCTAAAAATACTCGAATAAGAAGAAGAATGTTGACTGACTCGTGGGGACATAATTGTGATTTGATTTCTCTGTAGTTGAAGTGGACATATCATTCAACAATCGATGTAAGGAAAGTTAGCAGGATTGTACATATTTTTGAATGTTCGGGCGAATCACTGGACACCAACTTTCGTACATTTTGAATTGAAAGCAGCTCTAGACTTCAGGAACTGCGTAAGTCCAAAGAGGGTTGAAATTTCGAGCCGCAGGAATGCTTCCGTCCCTTGTATTCAATCCCAGCCAAAGGTAAAAAGGACGTCGGGACTCGCGGGCAGAAACTCATAAGTATTTCGTCCCCAGGGTGGTTTACACACCGAATTGGCATAATCTCTCAAATGTCTCGTTTCCAAGGATCGCGCGATGTCGTTACGAGAAGGAACGCGAAGACGCGCGCGGATGCGGAGCCGTTCGCTCGGCTGCGCGCGTGAAAATCCCTGTCTTCCACGTACACCAAAACGTCTCCCTGTGCGCGAGAGGGTTTCCCTGTGACGGTGTGCAAAGTCGACGAAGCTCCGTGGAAAAGCGATCCTTAAAGTTTAATATTTAACGAGGGCTCGCTCTCTCCTTTCGTCGGCGTAGTCGTCGGTCGCGCTACTCCGCGATCAGCCCGTCGAAAAAGTCGTATTACGTAATTCCTTTTGAAGGCGTATCCGGTGCACCATTAAGGGCAGCCTCCTCGAACTTTGATAGAACTCCAGAATATATTCACCTTTGGAGCCGCGCGTTAAAGGGCCGATTCTACCCGCGAGCCTGCACCGCCGATCAAAGGATTAACCCGCTCCGATTTCACCTGGCGCGGTCCAACGCGTGTTTTTTCACGGAAAAACGGAAGGAAAACTCGCCACCGCGACCTGAAACGAACCTCGAGCGCGGGGGAACACGGGGATGGTTTTATTGCGCCTCGAGGAATGGTTTTCTAAACGAAGGCGTGTACACAGAGGGTCCCAGGACGGTGGAGACCCCTATTACGCAGAGTTCTTGCCGTGGATTCGTGGAACGCGAAGACAACATTGAGCCAAGGTTCGTAGAGTATGGTAAAAGAGATTCTGTGTCACACTGTGTGCTTGGGTTCGAAAAATAGAGATCTTTGGACGTGTGGAATTTATTGTAAATGTGTTGGCTACGCTAGAGTTGTTTGTTACTTAATGTAAATCCAAAAATAAAGTTACATTTGAAGAGACTCTATGTTATTATTTGTAAATCATCGCTGAAGCGTTAATAGAGATCATTAAGAAGGAAGATACAGACGTGAAGATTGGAAAGAATAAAATAGGAAGACACGCGAATAGAATTTGAAAACGTATATCTCATTCGTACGACGAAAGAAAATTAGAGTTCGTCACCTTTTAAACTATTTCCGTGTCTACCACTTAACAAAGCGCGTTACGTCTAGTAATTTCGCGTTTTAAATCGCGAGAAAATTCGGCGCACGGTCATCTCTATGCGCAACTGTTAAAAGCGAGCTATTAAAGCAATTTCGCGTTCATTCTCGTGAAAAAGCGCGCGCTAAAGTGTTTATAATAACTCGATGATTCCAGCCGAACGTGATGGATGATCGATGCGACAGCGAGTTGTCTTGTTTTTTCAGCGTATTATATTTTTCCCGTTGTTCTTTACTTATTCTTACGTGAAAAGACTTGAATTCGTAGCAAAATTATTTCTTCACCCATATGACAACAATGTACAAATTACAAAAATACCGAGAGTGACTTCAACGATGTTCCAAACACTGAAGATATTTAAAAATATGTCCTATTAACGAGGAGGCGCGTTAAAATAAATAAAATTAAATATTCGTTTGCCAATTCATAGAAAGGCTGCGATCGTAATTTTGATTTCAGTGGTGGTTTGCGCTCGCGATGCGGAAGCGTGTGTCCTGCGAGTGCTTCCGGGCACAAAGGGTGTGCCTGTAATTTGACGTGTATTGTAAAGCCCCGTGCAACGGCGTCGCGGCGCCGATCTTCGCGACGCGACGAGTGCAGACCTAGAGTGCGCAAAATGGAGAGAAAGCTCGCGAGGACCTCGGGGAATATTATTCTCCTCTGCAGGGGTGGAAAAAGAATTGACCGGAGTTCAGTTCGATCCCCGACGCGCAGACGGCAGCACGTTCAGAATTACCGACTAGACGCATGCTGCCATCTATTGCTCGACTCGTGAACCTCGAAATTCACTAGAGATTTTGGAAAAAAGAACTAGATTTTCGAAACTAACGCTCGCCATTGACAGACAGCCATTATTAAAGGATAGATCTGACCCAAGGTCAAGTTTGGGGGGTTGTTCGAGGCTTTGTAAACGTGTCCAGTGACTCCCGCCAAGATGGTTCTCTGGTTAAAGTAGTCAGGATACTTTAGGTATAGGTAAACAGAGAATAGAATGTCTAGGTACTCGCTGTCTACCAAGTACACCAAGATACGGTCGCCTAAACTACTCCCCAGATTCAACAGTTGAAAGCAGACAATCCAAAATGTAGGTTTTCGCGTTACTTTGTCCAACCTCTGCACATTCTTGCCACGGCCCTCCCTGAATCATCCTATTTCTCACTCCCCCGAAGAGAATGCGCTTCCTCGGGTCATTTAGATGCATTTAACGCGACGCATCTATCCAGAGAACTAGAATGAGATACCATGGCGCCGGTCACAGCATTGTGAGAAGCTCGAGTGGCCGTGGATACTCGAGGGCTCATGGAACGGAGATTAAGAGAAGGACTACCAGTTAGAGGCGATGACTGGCTGACTTTTTTGAGAGCCAGGAATTATCTTGTCGTCTTCCTGACGAGCCCTGGGTGGTCCACGTTCCTTAATTCCGAACAGCCACGAAACACTGCTAACCGTTAATAAATGTTTAAATTGTTGTGCACGGAATATAGTTACTTCCGTCGAGCATCGAGGACATAAATTAACCTGAATAGTTTTCGCGAGAGAGATCTTTTTCTCAAACATTCAACATCGACGCGGGGATTTTCTTCTTGGCTCAATATTCGATTTACTCGGAACGTTTACCTCGCAGCTTTTCAAAACAATTCGAAGTCTTGATTACGCGAGAAACAAAGTGGAGAACGAATTGATGCTTCAGTTAACAGGACGAGCGAGGACCGAAGTCAACTGACAACACGTTGCAATGAAGTTTTCGATCATCGTTGTAGCTCGGTCTAATTGCTTTCTCGCGATAATCGCCTTTCAATACTGGTTATTTCGGTACTGTGTAAATCCAGCGTCGAATTTTCAATGTTTTAAGCACTGTTGCGGCTGCGACACTGTCTACGTTTAAATTTCAGACCCGATAGAAGAAGAATTCTATTATTTTCGTGAAGCTTAGTCGCCCACCTGGAAGAAGACATTCTTCGATCTTCTATTTAAAATTACAGTTAAGATTCTAATACGTGGTATCAGAGTTTCCTGTAGTTTCCAAAACAAATATAATATTATTACCTACATAAGTCTAAAAGTATCTTCCTTTTTAATCTTAAAGGTTCAGTTTCGTGGTCGATCAGTTTATTGGCGAATTCGTTAGGATGACAAACAGCTTTCGTATTTTGTTTGAGAATCTTCGACGATTCTCAGCGTACCTTAATAAAGAAGGAATTTGAATCGTCGATTTCTGGCCTGGAAAATAATGACGGAACTCGGAGAAGGACCAGTAGCCCGATTTCGTGAAGAACCTTCTTCGAAAAAGGGAAGGAGAGTTTCAGATCCCGTCTAATTCAAGGCTTCATTTAATTTCCTCGTCCGCCAGGTCATTTCACATCGAGGAGACGGACGATCCAGCGATAGATCCCACCGTGATATCCAATTTCGAAATATAAGCTGAGCGAAATTAGATAACAAAGAAACGCTTCGCAATTCGAAATCAGCCTATTACTTTCGCTTAGATTCGCGCGGAAATTGTTACCACTTCGCGAGCAAATTTGTCACTAATTTAACTTCCATCGAGGCGAGATCACCGTGACGCAATTCCACAGCTGGCAATCGAGTTTTCGTTGCATCATAGTTGCGCAAAGCGACACGAACGGGAAGAGAACTAATCGCCGAGCGTTGTAGAAGTTGCGACTGCTCCAAATTCGTCTTTGTTTGATAAACACGTGCACAGAGAGATAGCACAATGGCAAGAGGAACTTCGTTTGACCTGAAACACGTGAACCATCCTCGTTTCGAGTAGAGATAGGAAAAAATTTGCATCTGGATACACAGTTCGTACAATGAATTACAGATAAACAATTGAGGACTGGACGTAAAATGGATTGAAATAAATTTTGGAGTATTACAGTGTTTTACAGTCCACATTCTTCACATTTTTTTATGAAATAATTTCACACTTCTAGAATTCTATTACAGATCCTGCTACTGTTCTAAACACTGTTACACTATATATATATATCTCAAGTCCTGCATTCGTTAATATTCATCCGGTATTGGTAATCGACGAAGGTTTTCTCGCGTATCAGCAGGAGCTTTCGTGTCCAGCGATGGTAATCCTGGCGATCGTGTAGGTCCGACGTCCATTGCGGACCAGGAGGATCCGGATCAGCAGATTTTAATGGCGTCATATCGTTCGCAACAGTTATTCAACTTAAGGACCGGGGTTAAGCCGAAAGAGATCCAGCTCGTTCGAAGGAGCTCGCGGAGGGAGTAGTCGATGGGAGGAGAGCGAGTCGTTCTTCCTTCGGAAAAGGATACTTAGGATTAATCAGGAATGCTGTAATTGAATTTAACGTCCGAATTGAGTATTTTCGCTTACAAAGAGCCGAAAGAGAGAGCGAGAGGGGACCAGGGCGGGGCGGCGAGGGGGACACGGTTGAAGGAGCGACCGAGAACGAGAACCGTGTAATTGGAAAAGCTTCGGATTAACAATTTTGCAGGACTCGGCGAAAATGTTCGCGAAAAGAGGATTGCCAGAGCAATGAGATCCTTTCGTTGAAGTTTGCAGCCAGAGAATACGGACGGACTAAGGGGTACAGTTTATCGACGTCGGGAAGTGGGCCTCTTCGGTGAGATCGGGTTTGAGAAATTAATTTACGGGCATTGTGCATCGATCGGGCTCACCGCTGTGGCGTGTTTCGTGCTCCTTCGACGACGGAGAATGCGATTTTTGGGACACCGTGTCCTCTTGATCTCTTCTGACGTAAATCGCGTCGCTGGAGGCTGATCTTCGGCCTCTTGGCACGTTCACTGCCAACTGGATTTTATAAAAAAGTAATTTTAGCACCGATACAAGCTTCCATATTATTTAAACTTCCAATTCGATGTCTTTGCTTCGAAGGATTTAACGCTTCCATCGTGCCATTCGCAGTTTTGAAAATCGTCGCAGGAAAAAGGACGCTCGCGTTATTTCGGAAAATATCCCAGCATCGACACGAGAAGTTTCGGACGGTAGTTACACGGTAATATCACGATATTTCGAGGTACCCGGAGCATTGCGACCAATTTCATATTTCCTGGCAGCGCTCGTCTCAAATTTCCTCTCGTACGGGATAAATGATCTCGACTACTACTACCGTAATTAGATAAATTAACAGAGCGTGAGTTGAGGCAGCGTGTTCGCGCGCGAAACACATGCACGCACGGTTACGAGAGTGGTTTGAGGTCTAGTTATCCGGAACTAGGATCCCTGCATAGTGCATCGACTAATTGTAAATAGCGCTGCCCGCGAAATAAATGCTCGTTAGGGTGCCGACGAAAGGAATTTAATTTGTTTGCGACCCTCGAGTAGGTGACACGATATTACTTTCGTTTCGTTTTTCATCGATTTAATTTTTTTCTCTCTGGTAATCGTCGTTTTGAAAACTACCCAGAAGATTTTTCGACAAATGAAGAAAAAAAGTCTGCAACGGCCATTTCTATGCAAAGCTCCCAAATTAAGTTTCCTCTATATAATTTTCAGAAAGAGCCTTTCTCACGATTGCCGAGGAGGGTCGAAGCATTAAGATCGCGACGTTTCGATAAATAAAACTCGACATCCAGACAAATTTTAATCGAAATTAAACGTAACCGGAGACGCACATTTCATATTCCATCCGGTCTCAAAAAGATCACAAGCAGGGTAAAGGGTCTACCTTGCCCGCTTCATTAAACATGTCAGAACCTCGCATTTCCAATTAAATCGCGCCAAACCTTCCTGCAACCAGTTGCAAAAAACATTTTCGACGCAACGTTTTCGGTTCCCAGGAGCATTAACGAGCGGCAATCTCTGTCGATCCGCGAACCGACGAAGAAGCTGATCGCTCCCGTGTCCCGGGGTTTTTCCCTAACACGGCTCGAATATTGCAAATTATCGCGACGATGTTGGCCCCCCACCCCTTGTAAAAGGGAGAAAAATCATATCGCGTGCGTTGGCAAAAAACTACGACTCACGCGGAAGCGTGGCAGGTCGCCACGGCTGGAATCCTGCTGAAGGAGGCTTAAACTCGCGGAGAGTGCAGCGATCCGACCCGATGAAGATATTTGCGGTGTGGCGCGGCTGATGCTCGCGCCCTTACGCGACACCGACCAGCACAATGCTCTGAATTTAGTGAAGTACATATATACAAGTACAATAATCCGTTAAGTTAAGAAGCTGGCGAGGACTTAATCTGGACTCTCGCGCGAACCCGAGATGCAGCTCCCCTTTTCTCGCTCGTCTGCTCGCCCTACGCGACTGGATTCTCGAGTTGAAGCATTTTTTTCGAATCCTTGGCAATTCTCCAAGCGACGCCAGTAATTGCAATTTCAGGGAACCGCGAGGCTTTCCAGTGACGCGCTATTTAACGCACCGGAAACGCTCGTCCGCGTGTTACGCGATCGGGAATCGCTGTTGCGTCGCACAGTGGGTTCCTGTCACGGAAACGTGGCGTTAATTGTGAGCAAGAGTTTTTTTTAACGGTTCGCGTTGTACTTAGATGTGTTGGGTATAATGTAACGCAGTCGTACACGAACAAATGAATGAATCTGACTTTTTTTTAGAACCGAGTACAACATATTTGTATTCCTCAGCGTTGCTCGCGAGTGGACTATATTCCATCTTTCCACTTAACTTGAAGTACCTGTGTTATATACATTCTCGAGTTTGCTATCAAGAAAATACTTGGAAAGAGTGTGCAACGAGAGTGGCTTACACTTTGTCGCATTTTTAAATGGTCCAATCAGCTTTTTGACTGCTACAAAATCAAATGCGGTAACCAACATTTTAAGATCTGCTTAAGGTAACCCACATGGAAATAATGTAAGCTATCAGATAGACTTGATCTTCGAGTATTATATGTACGATACAACATTTCTCTTATTCCAACTGCGATATCATTTACTCTCCAATACATAGTCCTGTTGTCAAGAAATTACATCCTATGAAAACATGATAAATTCATCCACAATTTAGTCTATGGATTCCATACAGAAACGGATATTATTTTACATCTGAGATCGGTGTTTGTCCCGCGAAGCAGCACGCCTCGAAACATACAATAATTTCTTGATGCAAGTAGCAAACAAGAGAGAGTTGGAACCGAAGGGGCTGCCTTACACTTTTCCTTAGCCGAGAAGATGAACGCAGGGAGCTCCGAGATATTTTACCGAAACAAAGCTCGCTACACAAAACCTCCCGCCTCCTCGGTCCCCTATTTCTTCTGCAGCGAAAAGGTGCGCGAGTTTTTTGCCGATAAAAGGACTATCTCAGCTTCGGTATTATGCTTCTTTGGAGTTATTGCTGGCAAATGTTGGAGAGGCGTAAATGTACACGTATCGTGACGCTTTTCATCTGGAAATGCGAATGATAAATGCACGCGACAGTTCCTTTCCGGGAGAAAAATCGTTGAGCAAGCTTCAGAGCGAAACTTCGGTCGAGTTCTTAATTTCTGCATCGCTTTGCGATTTTGCTTTGCCATTTTTTTCGCGCATTCAATCCTTGTTCCTTTCGACATCTGTATGCTCGAGACGGCGCGTAACGAATCAATTCGTTTGATTATTAATTTATGAGATTTCAGGGCTACTGTAAAATCAGGCCTAAAATCATACTACCTTGTGCCTGCGTGGAGAGATATACACAGCTTGAGAAGAATAGATTTGGTAGAAGAATTTGGCGAATATAAACGCTTCTGGAACATGACACTAACAATGACGCAATAATAAGTGATTAAACTCCATGTTCGAAAGGGTTAATTATAACGCAATCTCCGCAGACGACCTAGGTGCTAGGTGCTAGCTGTATCGGGTACTTAAGAAGAATCCCAAGAACTTCTTCGCCAAATCACAGAAGTCTAACCATCGTTTGCCAAAGAGTAGGCAAAGCGCCAGCAAGTTGGACTCTGAATTATCATGAAACATGAGACGCCTCGAGCTACCCCTGGCGTCCTCTTGCTCGAAGATGTTCCAAGTCCTCCGTTGGGAGTTCTCGAAGAAGACAACAGACTCGAAGAAGAGGGATCGCGGAGACGAAGCGATGTACGTCGTCTAGAATCGGGAAAGGAATCGTAGAGGAAGACGAATAGTTGGACAGACAGAGAATGGGGTGAGAGGGGGCGAAGGAAAAGCCTCGTTCCCGAAAACTGGCTCAATTTCGAACCGTGGATCCGACCACGGGGCTCGGGAGTCTTTCGAAAAATTCCCTCCGACACTGTCAAGAGACCCGCCGCCGGAGATCATGAGTTTCCACACCCTTTCCGTCTTCGTTCGGCCCGAGCCACCCCCGCCACTGGGCCCGCCACCACCATCGACGCCGCCACCACCCTTCTCAAGTGGAATTGGCGGTGTTGAGCGTCGCGAGAGGCATCCGAGGAGAGTCGACCTTAAGCCGGACGGCCTTAAGGGCGTGTTTCCCCTGTCCGCCGCAGTTGGGTTGAGTGATAAATCGATTTACGCCTTGGCCAATGAGGGTTGAAAGTGGCGCTTTCTGATTGGCCCGCGGATAAGCCACGCCCACAGCATTAATAAAGGTTCTGGGCGAAAGCCGGTTTCACTATGCCACAATTCCTGCAGAACGTACCCTCGCTCCAACTTGGAGACCACGGGAACACCGAAACATTCGTGACGATTTTGGAGCCTGTATTTTGAGATAATAATATATTATTCCAGATGATCATTCGGAGCAGATTTGGAGAAATAGTGGACCTTGTAAATCTTTAATTTTTCCAGGTGTGAAAAGGTGATAAATAGAGTTGCTCCAAATCTTCGCGTGTTGCAGCCCCTAATATTTCAAGCAATCCCTGTTCAAGTTCTATTAATCTCTAATCGCTTAGATCGAGAGTTCCAGCTGAACTGCTTCAGCCAGAATCCTGATTCCGGTTCTGACATATTCTCCTATAGCCAGTTTGATTCCAGAGAATTCTATAAGCTAGACCCTTATCAAATTTGCATGTCCACAGTCGATCAACCCCTACTTTATGCTATCAATCTCCTCTATACAATCTCCTCCCAAAATGTTGGCCCAGCTGTACCAAAACGCTCGGTACACTTTGCCCAAGTGAATCGCATAAAAATTGCATCAAATAATGGACGTTATTCGACTATCTGATGGGAGGAAGTTTGAAAAGTGACCAAAAGCCCCATGAGCTTTCCGCACGGTGCAGGCAGACACACAACAGCGTTGTATACCAGCTACGAGAGGATCGGAGTTGAGATCCGAGATCTTTTCCCCGTGGTAAACCGGTCTGTCGTAGGCGTATCTGTTCGAGGCGTCGACATTGGTAGACCCCACCTTCTCTCTGGTAACTAGGGCTATGTCTACCCGGCTGGCCGTCTCAAAAAACCGACCAATCCGCGATGCGAGACGGCCACTGTTGGCGCGCAAAGTAGCGGAGGCGCCTTTGTCGCGAGGGTTCGACGAGCGCGAAAAAGAAGGGCAGAGAGTGGGGTTGTGTGCATGCATCGGGCAAAAAGGGCGGCGGGCGGTGACGCAGGGGAGGGGAGTCGTGGGGGAGGAGGTGTATGGGTCTGGTAAACGCCACCCTCCACGGTCCATCGCGTGTGTGTGGGTGCGTGTGCGGCGCACAGCCGCCCCCGGGGGTTTCCCTTCTTCGTTGGTCGTCGCGCAGTCGAGCAACCCTGTGCTTCTCGACAGCTCAGTTGCCCATCGCCGCGACGACGACGCGGTTGCGCCACGACGACAGACAGACATACGCACACGTCACCGTACCGGGACACTACCCCGTGAGAGCAGCCACACACGCTGCTCCCTTCTGCCACTTTCCGTTTTCGGCCAGCTCGAGAGTGTTCGAACCCACACCTGCTCGCGGGAGCCTGTGCTACGCTCGCGGTGTCCTCGCCGTTCAGTATCATTCTGATCTTTGAACAGCCGCGATGACGGCGACCAGTAGTTCGCTCTCGTGAGTCCCGACGGACCTCGCGACACGCACGACTCTCTGGAGCAACGTACCCGGAAGAGGAAAGAGTTTCTAAAGTGTCGAGGATCGACGAGCAGCATGGAAAGGAAATCGCAGTGATACCTGGACCTGCTGAAGAAGCTCGATTAACTGGCGTGGATCTAGGCTCTCGGGTCCAGCGTAGGAAATAGCAGAGGCGAGGAAGACTCCGTTGTCCCTGTAATTCAATCTCTGTCGCGACGAGAATGAAAGGAAGCAGTTCCACGAATCTCCGTGCGTATCGCTGAGGTCCCAGGGAGAGTTTTGTTCGGTGAATGAGCCCGTCACGTGCTATCGCGAGCGTTGAATAGAATCCCCAGGACGAAGATAAGGTTCGAGTTGTCTTTGAACGAGTTCGAGGGAGAACAGCCCCGTTACTCCAACGACGAACACGGGAACCCTGTACCTGATCACAACGAAAACAACCATTCAACGAAGAGACTGGACGATAGTGCGACGTTAGACGCGTAGTTCGTAGACATTAGATGTGTTAAAGTGCGAAACGGAACACGGGATACTCGATTCCTCGAGGAAGAGGAGCCGCTGGGGTTTGCCGTCGCACGCCGAACGTCCGCGCTGCCCGGAGTTCCTTCGCTCAACGGACCGCAGACTTCTGCACTTACAACGAAGATAAGTCGAAAACACAACACAGTAAGCTCTCAATTAATCCCAGACGGTTAACGTAATTCGATCTCGCAACGTTTTCGATTATGGAGATCTATGAGAACACTTAGGACCGCCGACGGGGTCCACCAGCCTGTTTCGGGATTTTTACCGCGCGAAGTTGTCGATAGAATTTCATACTCTACTGGATCGTTTAGTCAACGATCGTTCCGTGGCGGGCCTACACTAGAAATTCAATCCCCGAGCGATCCTAGAGTCGACGGAAACACTGGAAGCGATGCGATCGCTCGTCGCAAACCGTCGGACGCCGAGCACTCGCTATGCCAGGGCCTAGCCGCGACAGCAGCTAAGCTCCATCGCGTTTCATCGTTCATTTCCCTGTCTTTTACCGTCTACGAGCATCGAATCAGTCCCACGAACGGTCCAACGAATCACGATACACGCTGTTCGAGGATTGCCAGCGACTCACGACGAATGTTCCTAAGAATCGAGGCGTGATCTTCCAATCTGAATAGTAGATAGAAGACCCCAATCGAAAAACAACGATATCCCTCGAATCCTGTTCTCTCAACGCGTCGAATCGGAGTGCTCCTCCGAGACAGAGGTGGGTGGATTTTGAAAGATAAAACGAAGTCACTAACGAGGATCCGCGAGAGGATGTCATTTTGAGCCCGGATTGTTGACAAACAGCTCGAAGATGCCGCAGCGATCGCCGTTCGCGATCCAGGAGCTGCTGGGCCTGAACGGCGCCGGAAACGGAAGCGGAACCGATCGCGGTTCACCCCAAGCGTCGCCGCCGGCTGGCGTCTCGGCGGTCTCGTACGCGCCAACGGCGCCTCATCACAAACTATGGGACTATATGCCCAGCCTGACGAACCATCTGGGCAATCTCGGCAATCTTGGAAATCTGGGCAACCTCACGGCCTCGCGGATGGCCTACCTGAACGCGCAGGCGGCCGTCGCGGCTGCCTTCCTGCCGCCTCCACACCCCCACCCCGCTCACCACGTACCCCATCATCAGGTACATCAGCCGGGACAGCTTCCTGCATCGCCGGCCGGCGTCAACGTGCATCCGGCTGCACACGCGCAGCACGTACTTCCGGGAACCGCCGTCACCGCGAATCATCATCAGCACAGTCCAAGTCAGCACACGCCACCCCATGGTGAGTCGATACCTAGATCATTTCTTTGCTAGATGCTTAACGAGGAGACCTAGAAGAGTCTAAACGGGGGTGTAGGTAGTTGTCACTTAGAGAGGTTGTTTAAGTTGCATCACTTAAGGGGATATATATTCACCTGGAACAGTCAAAGATAGAACTATGTTTATTTAAATTACTTGGTAATTAACCTTCGTGGTTCATTTGATGAATAATTGTCACCTAGAATGCACATATACCTGCACATATCGTATACAGGGCAATGTTTGTAATTTATTTTTAATCGACCCCCTAGAAATTCGAAACAATTGTACGGTGTGCATGATGTATTAAAAGCTTGGGGATTTGAGCGAATGTCATTCGAAGGGACAGGATGTAGAAGGCCCTAGTACGTAGAAGACTATGAACTTGATAATTCCACCCTTGCGAAATGATTAAATTTATGTAAATTAATAAATTCTCTATGTCCCAGTTCGTTCATTCATTTGTAATCGAATCTCCAAGTGATATTTCTAACGCTATGCACTCGAGAGATGATAATTCTTGAGGATCGATAAATACACCGAAGTTTGATAATTAGAAACTTGATTTTATCGCGCTACAGCGTCTATCCTCGGGAAAGGCTGCGTCCCGAGAATTCCGTTTCTTCCAATTAACACGTTCAGAAACTATCGAAACGGGTCCCGTTTATACTGAAATTTCTCCGTGAAACGCAAACGCGTTAAACCGTAATTAACGTTCTTCTTGGAAGAAAAGGCGGGTCCTTTCATAAGGGGAAACGGTTCTGTCGCAAATTTCTCGCCGCTTATTTCCAACGAATGGCATTTTGCCACGCGCGAAACGTAACGCCGTCATTATCATTAAACCCCGCCCCGTTTATTTATAGATGACGATTAAGATGACATTGTTTCCACCGTCACATCGTTCCACTCGCGAGGCGTGGCCCCCCATTGTGCCTGGACAATTATAACCGTACCATTTATTCCGCGAACTGGGAGCCTCTAACTGCTTCTTTCACTCGGTGGCCAGTGCGAAGAATTAATAATTAATTTTACACAAACCGCCAGCCGCGTATTGTCACCGAGTAACGAGCAACCACTTCATTCAATCTTACACGTTCGTTAAGACCTACATCTTGGGGGGCGGAGGGGGTGGACCACGCTCGTAGAAAACGGGCCTGTTGGAGGGAACAAGGATCCGCAGTCTGCAGGAGTCGTTAACTGCTCGCTTCTAGACGAGAAATTTACAATTAAAAAGTGATCCGAACTTCTCAACAGAAGGGGCAACGTGCTCGCTACGCCACTGTGTACTATAGCGCGGCCGCGCAATGGCCTTTTACTCGCGCTCCTTGCGCGACCAGAGCCGAAGAATGGCCCGAGAAACCAATTAAGGATGTCTGGGTTATTTCGGCTGAAAATCGAGGCTCTCTACAATTTTTCTTCGCGGAGGAATAACTTTGATCGGAAAGAGAATTAGTAAACACACGCCTCGTGAAATACGATTTAACGAGGTATATTTTACTCCTCGGACAGAATCTGGTTCTTTTCTAAATTCGAAACGTGAGTGACAGAAAAATCTGCCTGTTAATCTATCAGATAAAAATCGGGACTATTCAGAGAAGAAGTTTCTTTCTAAAGAGGTAACTAACATTTCGGAATCGATTTTCTGGAGACCTCGTAGCTTTACTACCCCCTAAACGGCGCCACAAGTCGCGTAGGCGGTGAAAACGATTCGGTGGGCACGCGGAACATCGATACATCGCAATGAAGCATTGATCGGCAATCACCGGGATTGCGTTTCAATCTTCAGACGAGGCTGAACCCACGACCCTCGGCGTCAGGGAACGCGTTGAAGTAAATTAATAGGCGTATCGTGTCGTCCCGGCGTGAAACGAGCACTTAACGTGCCACTTACGGCTATCGCTTAACGGAGAGCCACTCAAGATCAAGTTACCGAAAATCGACGCTCACCTTTGTCGCGTGTACGCGAAAACTCTATTGTGCGTGGCGCGTTTTGGGGCCGTTTTTGGGGAAAGTTTCGCAGGCAGATGCCGCCAGCTGACCCAGCGCCGCGTGAAATCGTACGGACGATTTGTGTGCAAATAACTTCTGTTTGCTCGGCTGTAACGCGATATCGAGCCTCGAGAGGCCCAGGCCGTTGGTCGACAAGGGGTTACACCAGGTTGGAGATGGATGGTTTACAAGTTAACCGCGATGGAGCCATGCGTATATTTTTATTTGTTCTGAGAATCGATTTGTATCGAAAGTTATGGGATTGATGAAATTGGTGTTTTCGTTAGAAAATTATTTGTTGTTCTCTGATGTACGAACACTGCGATTCTATCAATTTTTTATTTTATTAGTTTGTTTCCTCGTTTTTTTAAAGCTTCCAACGTGATGTAGCGACGTAATTGTCGATGAGGTTTTCTTACGAGCGACCTAGCTCGAGTACAGGAGAAGAAAATCGCCTGGACGATTTGGTCGAGCAGTGTTAGCGTCGGATACGTTAGATTGGACGGAGAAAACGAATCGGGCAAAGAAAGAGGGTAGCTCTCTGGGGTGAGTGCACTGTGGGAATTGAATATTTTTGTCAGAATAATCCCCAACGTTATGAATAATTAGTGGTATAATGAGTTGAGTGTTGGGCAGACCTGCAATGTCTCACCAAAACACAAAGAGCCTCGACAAAACGTAAAAATGGCCGCACTCCGACAAAGTGTTCTCAACTCGAACGGACTAACCCCCGCGATATCGTTTTCGTGAGAATCCAATCGACTTTGCTCGTCAACTGATGTTTATAGAATTGCGGAACTTTAACGATCCTTGTTTCCAGAATTGTTCAAAGGGAAATGTACGTTCCATGTATACTAATTGACTTTGTCCTTGTTCTTGTAAAGAAAAGATAGATGTATTACGCAGAAACCACCCCTGTTTACTTTTATAGGTATAAACAGATTCAAACTATTGAAAATTAAATACACGCACCTATTGAATTTTTTATTTTACGTAAAATAAGCTCCTCGAACATAATTTATCTTCAGCTAATTAATTAATTGGACCGCCTCAAATTGAAACGTAAGAAGTAGGAATATCCTGATCGATAGGGTATTGAAATCGCCCAGGAAAAGGCGAATCGAGTTTTGGTAAAGTGCCATAAACGTCGTTATATCGCGACCAGGAGCTTGTTGTCCTGTATAACGAATTTTGAGAACGATTTTCGGGTGTCGGGTTCCCGGTGCAGCACAAAGGATCTGCCCTTCCATTCAAACGTCACTCTGGCACCTCGTCTTACAGTAGAGCATTTATTTGGCGCGCTTCGTTCGTTCCTTTTTGTCTTAAATCTTAGCCAGACTTAAAGACGAGGGCACAGGGCAGCCAACTGCTCGATTTCTCCCCGATAATAAATTATATCGATCGCGGTGGGATCGATGGGCGAGTCGTCGCGACCAAAAATTCGACGGATCCGCTTCGTTCAGTCGAGCCCGAAGGCTGTCTGGGTCGTTCGTCGATCACGAGTCTTTTGTTCCAAGCGCATAATGGACCCTCGCGCACGGAAATTCGGAGCGAGAGGCTTTGGAACTTGTTTGCACACTTCACGGGGATCGTGGATTTCGGACATTCGCGCACGAGCCAATTAAAATTGATTTCTGGGAACGTCGAGGGACCTTCTCGAGCGAGAGAGCTATTGGAATTTTCAATGGGAAAAGCCTGCGCTCCGTTTGCCATCGGGAAACGTGGCGAACGCTCGCAAGAAACGCGCGTTTAACTGCACTTGAGTGTATCTCGCGTGCAGGGTGAAAAGGTTTAAAGCTGGGATTCGGATTATTAACTGTCGATGGTTGAAGAGATTTTTGTAAGCTACATACGTTGTCAACGGGAACAGGAGTCTAATAATACGGCTACTTCTGCCTGTAGCGTCTTGGAAAATGATGTCATTGTTCCACTATAGATGACGAAACGATTCTTTGATAAATATTCAATAGCTAAGAACACGAATCGTGACGTTCCCTCTTCACAAGAGGCCTCGATAGACGAATATTTATTCGAATGATCTAGAATTGGGGAGATTATTCTTCTACGTTTAATTTCATGTCGTAGAGTTCTGGTGAAAATTGAACCAGGACAGTCCTGCAACAACCTTGTAACTGAAGAGTCCACATGTCAGCATCCCTCGCACCGCCGCTCACGAAACTCGCCAAAGGGTTGTAACTACCTTATAAGAAACGAAAGTGCCCCGAAAAAAACGATTGCAACAAACGAGTTGAATACGAACTCCAGTGCGAAAATCGGTGACAATGAATGCTGAGGGTAAATGGCGAATCGTCCATTTGCCTAGCAGCGCGTTAATCGGCAAGAGGAGAAGAGGAGGATGGCCGGAATGCAGGAACTGCGGAGATCGCATTGTCTAAAAATTCCGAGATTCGCTGCGGTTCGATGTCGGGCCTTCGCCTTTCGAATGGCTTGTGATTGCGTCTCGCTCTATCTCCCGCGTGCGAGCAGCTTTTTCGGTTCGTTTGAAGTTGGCAATCAACTAGATTGCCTATCAACGCCTGAGAAGTCTCCTTGCGCACTCCCGTCGGTCCAGTCCTTTTCTTGCTCCCGCGTTCTCTCCCTCTCCTTCTCTATTACACCCTCACACACGGCCACGCGACAACGTTGTTCCACGTTTATATTCCCTCCTCGCCCAGGCTTGGTCGTTTCCTCTCGCAGCGATTTTGTGTACGTACGCCTCCCTCCTTTCCCAACCCCACGATTTCACGTACCCCCTTCTCCTATTTCTCGCACTTTCTCTCACCCTCTGCCGCCTCGTTCCCGCTTCTTTCTCCGCCAGTTGATATCGTCCTGGTAACACATCTCTGCAAACGATTCCGTAAAACGTGCCACAATCGGCCCGCCATTGTTCCCGCATACCCCTTTCATTCGAGGAACAGGGAAAGTGCAAATACGCGATCTTGGAGACTCCGCAGCAGACGTGCACCAGACATTCTGATCGTTGACCAGTATTTTAGCTGAATTCAGATGAGTAAATTATAGTAATTATTCTAGAGATCAAAGTGCGACCTGACGTTCTCGACCCTTCGACGTCGAATAACTTCCATCAGGTGCCAAACACGCGTAGATTCGGCCGGCTACTCGAAAGATGACGCCCTGAAATAATGTTTACACAGGTCTCGTAACATGCTATAATCTCCATAATCCATGTGGGAGGGGGGACACTTTCGAGTATTTCATTTCCAGAACGACTACATGTTATATTTCTTTCTCAGCATCGAGCTAGATTACTTCATCTCGTTGCTTATCTTTCAGAGGAAAACTTATTTCTCCATCATCTCAACTAACCACCCCTTCCTCGACAACCTGCACGTGCACTACATCTTCTCGTCCGCCTTCCCAATCAGGCACCCTTTGCAAAAGAAAATCAACTATATCCGCTGCTCCGCTATGAAGCATCGAGAAACGATTCTGTCAGCTCTCGGCAAACGTCGCGATGACGGGAATAGTAGCGAAAGGGTTAAAGCAGGGCCGATAACTGCGAGGAACGACAGGATTCGCGCCTCGATCCGTCACGCCCCTGGCGGAATGGTTTCTGGCGGAAAGTCGAGGAACGAAAGCGAAAAAAGGGAGAAATTACTCGCCACCCCGCAGATGGTAGGAGGGGGTGGGAGGCGGGTGGCGATGGTGGAAGCACGGATAAGGGGTGCGGCCTGTAGGCGCAGGTCGATACTGATTAGTACTTCAAAGCGGCTTGAACGCGAGCCCCCACGCGCGCTCAGCTTCGACGATGGATTCGCGACAAAGCAAGCGCCGGCACTCGAGCGAGAAATCTTGAACAAATTAGCGGATTATGCATTCGCCCGGCTTTGTTTCCGGGAAAGTGGCTGCGGACGCGTGTAAGAGTCTCGCGACACAAGCACGCCAGCCACCCGCGGCCCTCGATTCAGCTTGTGTTTCCGCGCCTTACGCGCTCCTGTCCTCTCGCGCGCGCACAACCACGATCTTCAGCGATCATGTGCGCGTGGGGAGTAGCTGAAATTCAAATTAGCCTACCGATACCGCCGATGGAGACGAGGACCGCTCGATGGAAGCGTCGGAACGAGGGCACATGCCCTTGATTTCTGTTTCGCTTCGTATTCGCGGCTACAATAACTTAGACGAAGTAGTATCCAGTCTAAATTATCGCAAAATCGATGGAAAAGAGGTAGGCAGCAAGAAAAAATTGATACCTCATCGAACTCGGGACGAATCTCAACGAGATTCGTGTATTTCTGGAAACTTCGACTTTGCATTCGCGGCAGTTAATTGAGTCGTTTCGAATATCGTCGGCTGGCTAGCTGGTTCTGCGGCTTATGCAATTGCGAATGCAAATTAAACGAAATTAAACAGTTAATTAAAGTACCGGCACCTCCGGGGAGAAGTTAATTGAGATTCTTGGGAGATTTGTCGCGCGGAATGTCTTAATTTAGTCCCTTAAGCGCCCTAACTCGCCTTAACAACTTAGAATAATTGGATAACACTGCCAGGGCGTGCTCACCGTCAGAAGTAGGAAAATTCAGTCTCTCGGCGCGGAGAGACGCCACTCTAATTTTTTTTTTCCTGTTTTCTTTTTTTAAAGCGTCACGATTCACCCGCTCTGCTTGCTCACAGCAATATTCTCCCGGTGTCCTCGTGCAGTATCTTGACTTCGTTTACGTCGTCTCGTCTAACGCTGTTCTACGCCCAAGAGGAACAGGATTTATTAACTAAAGGTGACGGAATAAGTCAAACATTGATTAAAAATATTTGCTATCGCAAAGAAATAGACGTGTTTGTTAGGTACCAACGAACTCGGCACCGAAATGTCTGCGTGCGAAAGGGACAGGTCCTATCTTCTCATCGATCATCCGACCACGAATTTTCCCGGCTCGGTCAGAAATGATTTTCTCTCATTACGCTGTGGTCGCGGTGTCAATCATACAACCCTCCACCGACTAATCGCCTAATCGTGTGATCCGCTCGAACAAACCAATCCGGGAATACGAGGTAAATCTCCGCTGCGCACCCTTCGCCCCATTGCCGATGGAAAATACCAAATAGATCGCGCGATGCGAGTAATAAAGTTCAGAAAATCGGTATTGGAATTCGAGGCCCATTACGCATTTTATTCAATAATGATATCTATTCTCAAAAAGTCTAGTCTCGGTAAAGAAAAATGAACATAACTGAGGGAAGGGCGAATAATCCAGCACAGAATGGATTCAAACGACGAGTAACAAGACGTGGAGAACGAAAGCCGCGTTTCTATCGCCCAGGTGTGATCGTTGCTCAATTATTTAATTTCGCGGAGCGCTGCACCACGAGGAGCGGAAAATCCGTCGACAGGCACGATTATCGACAGACAAACGGTATCGATCTACCTCCCCCGGTAGAAGTCATGCGCGCTAACAGGCTGGGTAAGCATGTTTCACCATAGCGTAAACTCGCGCGGCATTAGTCGAAGGCGGCGTGTGCGCGTACATGCGTAGGTAGGCGACTATCAATCGGCCTTTTCGCGCCTGCTACTCACCTCGTAAATTTTCACCCTTTGACACGCGCCTAATACAAGCCCCTTCGGGAGCCACGCTCGAACCCGACCGCCGTTGTAGCTGGTGGTGCTGCGTTACGGCAATGGTGGCGGCCGACGTGGCTGCCTAACCCCTCGGGAGCCTGCGGGACGTTAATGAAATAACACGGGAATTAGTCTCGGACATTACCGGCAAACTATGTCCATTACCGCGGCCCCGTGCGCGCGTACAGTGCACCCTGAAAGTTTCTGCTAGGTACACCAGTGTCCCTCGAGCTGACACTCGTTCCAACCTCTCAGGGCTCCAAACACTGGGCCAACTCGAAGAACGGAAGTAGTTTTACTACTTAACGTTACCCTATTCCTCAGAGTCTCTGAGCTCTGGCGGTATCTGAGGATTTGTGAAATCAATGGGAAATTGAGCGTGATCGAAGTCGTCGATGATACGCGGGGGACGGTGACTCGCGGTTGGATCGAATGTCAGGGACATCGGAGAATTAATTGCAGGATTGTATCGAGGCTCGACGGTGGTTAGGCTCGAGCGACGCAGTGCGTCAGTGGGTCAGAGTAAATTGAAAATACGGTGCGGCCTCTTCAGCTTGGAGTCGCTTACGCGGACTCCGCTCTATGCTGCATCACGTTCCTTTCCTCCTCCGTGCATGCAACTAATTTCACACTCCGGGTGGAAAGTAGGAGGCGAATACAGTGCTCCTCGACGAGCCCCTTTTGTCACCCGCGGAGGTCCCTTTAGGAATTCCAGTGCAAATCTAGCAACGTCACGGTGGTACTCTGTAATTCTTCCCCATTCTCTAGTATCGATTCACGGCGACCGGTTGAATTTACAGCGAGAATATAAATAAATCCTTGATGGCTATTTGCCTGCGGAATTACGGAATGAAAGTTTAAAACTCAAACGCTAAATGGAGGTTTAAAGAAACGCAAGTCGTAAATGGGACGTGTGAATCGCGAATGGGACGTTGATGCATCCTCGACACCCTTTTTATACACTGGCTTTGCTCGCGCTTCGCTCGAGGATGACGATAATGTGTTTATTCATCTGGATTGGTCGCGAGATTTTATGCTGAACACGGTTGGGCCCGGAACTGTCTTCGACGTTAACCGAACGTGACGTCAAATGAGTTGCCATAGAAAAAAAACTTATAGTTGAACAAGTATAGTCGAGGGATCATTGAAAATGAGCCTCCACATTAACTCCTCAACTATCAACGAGAAACGATAAGCAATCTTTGACTCTGCTAAGCACAGTTGGATCCCTCGAAAGTCTCCAACTCGTTATCATCCCGAATCAAACCAAAAATGACCTAGGCTCACGTATCCTATCGCGCTCAGGCCTGGCAGCGCGCGTAAACGCGCGCGTGTAGACGTGACTCGCGTATCGTCGTGCGAGTGCGCGACGCGCGTGTGTACCGTCGGTGGCGTGTACAGGGCTTTCAAGCGAACGACCGTAAGTCGCTTAAATTGGTATGGATTTCCAGTCCAACACCTCGATTGTCCCCTGTGAAGAGTGCTTCGCGAGCATACATGAATTCACGCCTCAAACACACGGTACGCGCGCCGTAGTCCTCCGTTTTCCCTCTCCCTCTCTCTCTCTGCCTCATACACACAAACACATACACACACCACGTTCTGCACTCCCCGGTTTCTTGCTCTACTCTCCCTTGCCACCGTCACCCTGCGCCTCGCTCCGTTTCGCTCTTTCCCTAGGTGTCGCGAATCGCGTCGGCTTCCTCGCTCCGAAGAGGTGTCGCGAAGCAAATCTTGCCCGTCGCTGTATGAATGGGCACCGGCGCGGGTTCACACGCGTGTGCACGCGTGTGTATACGCGCGGAGCCGCGGCGGCAGCCCACGAGGAGCCTTGATTGCGTGCCTGTGAATGCGTTTCCACCCGTTCTCTCTAAGTAGCAGCTCATTCCGCGATGCTTGCTCTCGCGACTTGGAAAACGAAGGTAGTAGCTTCTCTCATGCCCGGAGCGCTTCTCGAAGCCACGAGTGCGTGCATGCGCGCTCTCCCACACCTCCACCCACCGACGTTTTACACGAGCATCTTCTTCGACCCCCTGGGCGACGCCGATCTACGGATGGAGCTTGTTTTTTAGCCAACCGTCGACCTACCCCTTTCATCGCGGCTCGTCCTTTTCGCTAGTTCGTTCAAGTAGTAACATCCTATTTATATGGGTTGCGTGGAAATACAGGTCTTGCGGGCGGTGGCACGAGGAATATAGTATAGTATAGTAATTTTAGGAGAGGATGGATGCCAGAGCTGACTCGACTTGGCGTCGAAGAAAATTGCTCGTCGAGCTCGGGACACTTTCGTGGCGTGTCCTGAATGGACTGAGCGTTCGGTTTCAGGGGCAAGAAAAAGGTCGGCGAGGGAGGGGGCAGGCAAGGACGTCTTTCAAGGAGTAACCACAAATCCTAGTATAATACTAATAGGGCCATAATGGAGTCAATAGGGCTTAGCCGCGCGACGACAATGAGATCTTGTCAAAATACGCCGGGTAACACGAGACCTAGGAAGTGGATTTTTCTCAATGGTAGGCCCCTGTCTTGTCACCAGTGGCGCGGGCCAACAGCCTTATTGTCGGGTTTTCAAAAAATCTGAAACCTTTTCACCCGTGTGCGCGATTGGGGTTTAAGTTTCACCGTAAGGACGGACACGGGATTTCGTGAAAGGCGGAACCAGCCCCAGGAAAAGCGGAATAATACCGGAATATAATGCCCCGTGACACGCGTTCCCTTTGCACCTCCAAGTGAACAGCGCTCCGATCGCGATTATGCTTAACCTTAACGCGATCTCTGCAGCTTTCTTTCATTTTTCATAACCGATACGGTCTTCAACGTTTAACCGTTTGAGGTCTGCTAAATTACTGAAAGTAATCAGGAAATTATATATTGGTTCCTTATTAGATACTTTTCAATTAGGTAAAATGAATTCAGTTGCAGTTGTAGGGGGGTATAAATGTGTAAAATCTACTTACTTACTTGACTCACTTGAGATAGTGAGTCAAGTTAATCAGAAAATGATGGCAAAACGACTATCCAACTCTTGGGCAAAGATCTGCATGCCCGAGCGACCGTTAATCTCCGACTGGAGTATCAACGAATCCCTGCTCCAGATTTGCCGCGGTCTCGGTGCTTCTAAGGCTTGTTAAGTGTTCCGACGGCGGAGCGCACTTTTCTGAGTTAATTTATCAAACAAACGCGCAAACTCGGCACAAGCCGGCATCCCCATTTTAAGACGGCGGCTCGTTAAAGTCGTTTGAGGGTGGAGTTCCGCCGCCCCCGGTGGCCGCCAGCCGCTCAGCTACAACTACAACGTCGCAGCCAGGGCCTGGTCGCGTTCCTGAAAACGCGAGCCAACTCAGCTCCTCTCTTCCTCCCTCTTCGTCGCCCCGTCGACCGGGAACGAGCCCCTAACTTCCTTCTTAGGAACGCGGGAATCTTTTTCAACCCCTGTTTTTCAGCCCCCGCCGCGGCGCGTCCTCCTCGCCAGTTCTCGTTGGACGACTTTATTAGAAAGAGGCCGCCGCTGAAACGTCTTAATAGGCGAACTTATTTTCATCCCAGGGTCGTGCAGAGCCACGAAAGGAAACGCGTACCTGACTGGCTGCCGCGTTGGCCTTTCAGGAAATGGCGTTGACGGTTTGGTTATTAAAGGCGTAGTCGAGCCACAGAATTTTAAATATCAACCTATCTTTTGACCTTACAATCCTAGGAAACGAGTTACTGCAATTGCTTCTAATTTAGTTGCTTCATTGTTCGTAGCCCGTTGAATGCTTTGTGGAAATTTCGTCAAAGGGGGAACAGAATTTATTTTTAACGAAAATTTTCGCCTACATTTCGCTTAACACCGCAACTGCGATGCTCGATCCAGCATCGATTCGCAGCCAGAAAGAATCTCGATTTCGTCTGATAATCATTCTAACGAGGCGACTCGGGTCACGTCTAGTCCCGCGCGAAAGAGGCCGGTGTGAGTATTTTTTTTTTTCCGCGAGATTTTAATTAATTAAATTACAATTAATTCTCGTCGAGTCATTAAGGGTAGCGCATTCGAGCCGTGCTATACCGCCCATATACACGCGTGTCTCTCTTTCTAGATCCCAACGGCCATTGAGACTGGATGAAAAATGTCTTACTAGGCGCTAATGAAATAATCGTCGAGTTAATTTCGCGGAGTCGTTAATCAGGGTCGAGTGTCGAGGCAGGCCGCGCACTGCATGCCACCCCCTCCGGAGCGGGTTTCATAGAATTCTAGTTAATTTTTAGATGAAATTTCATTTCGCGAATGTACGCTCTCCCTGTCCCTCCACCTTTTCCTCACTCTTTTCCTTCGACGTCCTTCGGTCCTGGCATTCGTTATAAACTCGCGACGGATAATTATTGCAATGAATATTTGCGCGCGCAATTTACGACCGCGGAATGCCAACCAAGAATAAGCTGCAATGTTTTCGTGGTCAATTAAAAATTTCAATTCCAACGCGATCCGTTTTTACGTCTTTTTACGATTATTTTATTTTTTTATTTATTTTTGTAAAAGTTCCATTTCCTCTAGCACGTAATCTTTAGAAAGTCATTTTATTGATCGATGCGTTCTCTGTTTCAGGATTCTCTCAGTCCAAGAGTTCGTTCTCAAACCCCAGTCCAGGTAAGAATCTATCCTTTGATAGAGTGTAGTTCTCGTAAAAAAAACATGCTCTCTCGAAAATTTGCTATAAACAAAGCAATTTCGTTGGTTTCAAAAGAGAAGAGGGTCTCTCGATTCTGTCTATTTTCATCGAAGCGAAAGATCACTTTTTACAATTTTACGGGAAGGATCCATACAGTCGCGCAAACGACCGTGCTGGGGGTTACGACTCTTTTCGCTCGAATTCTTCGACGCAGTCTACTCTTGCCATGCTCGATATTTATCGCAGACCTCGGTTCTTCTGCGAACGATCATGCACTTCTGAGAAATGCTGGTAAAGTTGCCAAGTTATCGAACTGCGAACCGAAAATGTCCATCGATGGGAAAATCCGAGAAAACCAACTGCATTCGCGTTTTCAGTTATGTGGATTTGGAGTTCCTGTTAGAGTATCAACCGATACGGTCGAATTCAACTGATTGGATCTCCTTCGTTGGATCAGATTTTTGGAAGTAGTTTACATCGACGTGAAATTTGAACAATTTATTTGAAACTTAAATCGAATCGCTGTTCCATCGAGCGTTTGCCAAAGTAGAAGGAGATTCCCATTGCGATTCATAAGGCGCGCTCAGTCAGTCATGACGATGCTATAGCGCTCTGGATGACGTCATGCGGCGAAGGATGAGAGGAAAAACTGATTACGTATTCATGCCCGCGATGATTCCGATTTTTCCAGGCCATTAAGCGCCGCTGGCCTGACCCGCAAAGCGATGTCGCTCGAAACAAGAGACGACAGGTTGAAAATGATTACTGTGGATGACCTTCGCGTCTAATGGGGCTGCGTTTGTACTTCGTTACGTGTTCTGGAGAGCAGTTTCGTCCCGCATCTTTATCGTTCCGGGGCATTAAAATTTCAATGTACCATTACACGCTAGTGTAAATAATTGTAGGGTGGAAGCGACGTTGAATACTGCCCGGAGAATAAGCAACTTTCGTGCAAAAGATAAAAGTAATAACATCAGGGGAGCCAGGAAGGATCATTACAAGCGATCGTGTATAATTTCGCGTGGTCTCGAGTTTTCCGGGGTCGACCCGAAAGGTGATATTAAATTTCTTGTCAAAATATTTCAAGAAATCGAGGGTGCCCACCGCAACCTCCCCTATTCGAACGCTAATCGGTAACGGGAGACTTTCTTTTCCCGAAACTCGATTCCGCCTCCACGCCCACCGTTAAATTTTAAATTGCTGCTCCTCGTCCCGGACACGTTTCTATAGAACTCCTCTTCGACGCGGACGAGATACCAGTCAATTATGGCGGAAAATTTCCGTCGGGGACACGCAATCTCTTCCTACCTGCAGTTAGCCTCTGAAAACCGACAACAATCGCGGACAGGAAAGGTGAAGACGATATAAATTTCTTTGGTTGTAGAAAAAATATTTAATTCTTTCGAACCAGTACCGGACCAATGTCAGAAAAAATATAAAGAAATGATTTTTTCATTTCCTGACGATCTATGCGTCCTCGACGATGGAAGTCTCCGAGGTTAATTTACAAAGACATTATTCCACTGAACAAATAATCGGAATAACAAAAAGAGCTTTCCAAGATCTTCACAATAAATGCGTGCTGGGTCCTACAGGGAGACACAGATTTTATTGGCCAGGGTTTCCGTTGCGTCAGCAGGAAAACGAACCGTTTGCCATCAGGATTACGAAGGATCCCCAGGACCAGGGCGAGAGGCGTCGGTAACGAGCAGCTTTCCGACAGAATTGGTTGTTTTAACAACTGCGCGCCACTTTGAGCCGCTAGGTAAGAGGACCTGTGTCGAGGGACGTGGAAAAGGTTACGGAGGAACCGACGGACGAGCACGGGAAGAGGGAGGGACAGAAGGAAGAGAGAAAATACGCGGTTTTCGCGAGAACACGGCTGCAGAGGTACGGAGACGCCCTGTCGTAATAGTCCAATTTGCCAGCAAAGGAAAATACCGGAGGATTCTGGGAGTAAAAGGAGACTGGCATGGCCCCCGGGGTGGCACTAGCGTCGTTCAGAAAAGCTGGCTGGAAAATTGGAGACGCGGCGAAACACGGGCATGGGGAGCCTTCCCGTGGAGGAGCTGTTTTCCGCGAGGAGGGTATATACCCACTACTGTCCTTCAGCCTCAGTTTACGGACTGACGCGATGTCAATTACACTGGGTATTCCTCCGAAAGATGGTCTCTCTCTAAGGATAAGGATAGTAAAATGGAGCCCAAAGCACAGTATCACGCGTAGCGTCGAAGATGTATGTTTAAAGAAAGGCCGCCGACTAAAGCTGCTACTACTACCAACTAGCAATTCGTAATTTTACGTTGACAAATCTGAAAATAATTTGATCGTCAGGTATTGATAATTTCAATAAAATTACAATCCTGTTCTTGCTTCGTCGAGCAAATTTCAAGTTACCTGAAAACGCGAGCACGTGGATGAGAGAACGGTGGATTGCGGGAATTGAGTTACAGAGGCGCGAGTAATTGGGAAGGAACCGATTGATCAACGTAATCAATTTACTCGTTGAAAATCTGACCTGTTACCGTTACTTCTCTCTGTCGAATCGCTTCGGGAATCGAGTTACCGGTGGAAAGTGTCCTAGCGGAGTGAAAACGGATCCTAATTAACGGAAGTCCATCGGGGAAAATTCCAAAGGTACGAAGAAAACAATTTATCCGTTCGACGTACTCGAAACTACTTGGCCCAGATTTTGTTAACGTTACGCGTTAACACGTGCAGGCGTCCAAATACTGTTGACTTATCGACGACTTGCTCGTTTCAATGACTTCTCATTAGGAGGCGTCATAGCTGGTATCAGATGTCTTTATTTTCACTTGCAAAGCTTTCGAGCTTACAATCCAGGCCCTCCTCGGTGGCAATCGATAATGTCTGCTAATATATAATGATAATAGATACACGAATACGGCACCTGTGCTTTCCAATGTTCATCAGATATCAGAGAACAAACAAGTCCGTAATAATTTTATAAAAGAATCAGTATTTAGGTGGTTCTTCTTTCTATATAACCAAGGAGGCCACTAGCGTAGATATAAAAACCCTCAGTCATCGACGTGGCCGCGTCTCCCGTGGCCTTCTGAATCCTTCAGCCTTTAGCCTTTACGAGGTATCCCCCAGTGTCCGATCCAATCATCTCATTTCCCGCGGTATCGATTTCACCAGCCGTTGGAAACTTCCTCCGTGAAAAGAAGCGCCCGAGACAAGCCTGTCGTCAACGGAGCAAGAGGGAATCACGAAATCGAAGGAGACGGTGGAAAGAGGAGGAAAGCTTGACTCCTGTAAACGCCTTAAATCGCTCTGCGTTAGGGCATATTGCCTCCACTCGTTTACCAACCCCCGTACACTAGGTATCCGCTTACCAACATTCCTTCGATCGATCGGACTAATTAATTTAATTATCTCACATGAATTTGTCTCATTCTGAATTCCTTTAGCCTTTTACCTGATACTCGAGACTATTGTTGCACGGACAATTCTAAATTTGCAATTTGCACTAATAACAAACAGGTTTTAGGACAAATTATCAGTGTGCGCAATTATCCCAAGTTCAAAGTCCGCACAAGAGGCCATAGTTTGCTCCGTCAAACTCTGCGCTGGACGAAAAGAAAAGATTACGAGAAAAGACGAGGGAACAACGAATAAAAGGGGGATGGAAATCGAAGCTAAAGAGTAAGGTAGGGAAAACCAAGAGAGTATTTTTCCGCCGTGAAAACCAAAGTGCATTGAAGCAGGAAGGAACCGGTGGTTGATTAATACAGCCGCTCGAGCCGGGAGCTTTATAGACATTTTCGTCGTAAAGGGCTCCGTTTCAAAGAGCGCCACCGCTCAATGCCAAGCCGAACGTTGTTGACTATTCGCAAAATAGTGCGCGCGAGCCTCGCCTCGAGATCTCGAGAGTCCCCGCTGGTTATTACGATTGAAGAGTATTTGACGGCGAAATCCCCCGTCGAACGGAAAAAAGTTTTCCAACCGCAAATCAGTTCCAAAAACGGTTCCCGTCGACTGATGTAAACGAGAGTTTACGCAACGTTTCGTGGTGGTCAACGCGATAAAGCGGAAACTTCTACTTCTCAAACCTGCCAGGAGTGCAAAAGGATTACGGATCCTCCTCTAAATTGTGCGAGGAGCGTGGAGAGGTTAAGAACCACTGGTCCTGAGGTCAATGAAAACGTTAAATAGATGGAAACAATTTGACAGATCGTACGGAGGTGGGAGAAGAGAAGCGAAGAGTGGCACGAGGGTTAACAGAGACAAAGGGGGTAACCAGCTCGATTCCTCGACTCATCGCGAAAGAGATTCTCTCGGTTGAAACGGACGAGTGGTAAATCGGAGGAACGGCTCTTCCTCCGCCGGAATCCTTTCTTGCTTCTTCTTTCGTCACTCGTGACCGATTGTACCTATCATAGTGGCTGGAGATGCGCGTGTGTTCCCATATATCTCCTTTCATTCGAGAGACTCCAGAAGAGAAGTGGGTGGACGGTGGTGTGCTGGGGTGTCGCTAAAGAGCAACGAAGAGGGTGGGTTGGTAGCGGGCTGAGGAGGACGGCGAGGATGAGACGGAAATAAAAGCGAGAACACGGCGGTAGAGTTTGGCTGGTTGAAGCAGGAGAGCGAAAAAAAAAGCGGGGGGCACGAGAAAAGGACAGGAGAGAGGGCGAACGAGCGAGAAATGAGTGCCGAGGGCTGCCACGTCGGAGGAGGCGACAAAGATATTAATTAAGAATTAACACGCGTACTGAAACCGCCCTTAATTAGTAACAGTCAGTGCCTGAAGCAGCGGTTTGTCTGCACGAGCCTGTACCAGGCGGGCGCAGGGTAAACACGGGGAATGAATTGTAATCAAAAAAACATGCCAGCGGATAACGCGACCGATTCGACCGGGAAGATGGAAAAAACTCTGTTCGAAAATATTCCAACGCGAATCGAAACGAAATGTAAAGCTTTCACGTCGATCGACCGATCGAACGAATCTGCACGACTATGGCGACGAATAAAACCAGCGCGGAGCAATGTTTACTTAATTGGAAATTACAAATTTTAATTGGGAATTAAAAGTGTAACTCTGGGTTGCCTCGAAATGAACCGAAACATATATACTTCGTTATTCACGATGTTGGTCCAGCACGGACAGCAATCTGTTCGTTCAATCGTGATAAAACATCGGTACTCTGATTAAAATATTTGATATATTGTTTTCAACGAGTAGTTGAAATGAAACTAGCACCTGCAAAGGATTAATATTATTGAATCGATCAGTTTGGCTTCCAAATTTCTGGTTCAGGAACGATGACGGAAATAGAGGCGCGCGCCGCGGGGAAAAACGCGCGCACGTCGAACGAAGGCCAAACGGCATAAAGGAAAAGCCTTCAAACGGTTCTCGCTCGTGTCATGAAACATTTACTTTGATTACTTGGTGGAGCTCATTAGCACCGTAATTAACGTGAAACGCGTGTGAACCAAGGAAAACCTTAGAAGCCCCGTGATTCGATCAAGAAGAATTTCACTCTAAAGTCTTTACTGGAAAAGAATTCTTTGGATCGACTTATCCTACATAGCCTACATTTTCCTTTCATAGTTGAGAAAAGAGCGCCGAAATCAAAGAAATTCTATGTTGCGGATAATCGATGCTCTTTCAAATTCCACACTCTTTAATTCGTCGCTGATTCAATGGTCTCTGATTTTTGCACGATTCTTTTAAATAGCGAAACGCCTAACTGACTTAATTTCGAAACTAAATCAAGTGAATTTATAAGATAAAAAGGAATGTCTGACGTGTCCGCGTCGTGCAATCGTCGACAGCCAGGAGCTCGTCATTCTTTCGAGGTACCGATTGGCCAACCCTCGAAGTACTCGGGATCGATGCGTGTACCTATTGCGTGCTCCGCACGTGAAATCGTGACGTCACCGACTGGAGGCCATTTTGACTCAGCTGGTTCCGACAAAAAGCGGCTCGAATGGCAGGACGCCATGTCCTGCGAGCCTGGCAATACAATGAACAATGATCTCTGCCTCGCCGCGTACACACGGAGATCCCCCTCACCGATTAACACGCTCGCAAATTTATCGAAGCGCGCGCCACGTTGTCGAGCGTTGAAACCTGGAACCCTTTGGAAGGGATGACCGAGTCGCGCGCGTACCTGAAGAGAAAGAAGTATCCACCAGGACGTAGACGAAGGAGCAGCGAGCGTAGCAGAAACGGGGGGTTGATTTCTTTCTCAGGAAATATTTTGACAGGGATGGGCGTGGTGGTGGTTCCCGTTTCGCCCTCCGTCGTTGTAGAAATTTTTTCTTTTTTTACCCCTCGATCCAGAGGGTTTTCGGTTTCACCGTTGCCACTTTAAAGCGATACACAACTCGCGGACGAATAAATATTATGCGGCTGAAAAATGTGCTTTCGAGCACATCCAGGCATCCTCGACTCCTTGCGGCAGGATTGTGCCGATGAAAAGGGGGCAGGTCGCGGGGGTGGCGCGCGAGGAGAGAGGCCCTCTCGCTGCCGTTGGTTCGTCCGCCCGTTCGTGCAGATACAGTGGCTACATTGTGGGTTTAGAGGCTCATTGTGCGACGCCAGCACCGGGCATTGTCGTCCCTTTTCGAGGGCCGGAGATTCACACCTTTTCACCGGTGCGATTTTCCACGATGGGCGCGCGTTTCATTGAGCGGAAGAGGGCGAACCAGCTCGTGGAAGGGACGACGAATCGTGGGGGGGGGTGGGGTGATGGTGAGAGCTCCAGAGATACGGAGAACAGATAAGGACTAACCCTGAGGAACGTGGAAACCTGTAAGATCACGTGGTTTTACAGGGATGGTTTAAATTGGACACGTTGCGCGAAGGATTCCGAGTGAAAACACTCGTTCGACGAAGCCGGTGGGTTCGTACGGTGTACGTTGAATGGTGAGAGACAATGGTGGCTATTTAAGGAGGAGGTGTCGAGGATGTGAGCTCTTCCGGATTAAATTTCCTATAGGTCCAGATTTCAAAGACGAGCCTAGGTCGTTCACGCGTTCCTTCAATTAATGAAAGAGATGGCCTATCAGGTATTGCTGAAACGATCGGGCCATATTACCTGCAAGGTCGAACCTTATACCTTTTCGATATTTAAATCCCCCTTTCCGTGTAGAAAGTGGTCCCATATCGGTTGTGCGACGAGGCTGAGAGTCCAGAATAATATTCTGTAAAGTATACTCTCATTACCAAATTGCCTCTTCGATTCACAATCAGGTGCAGGTTTTTCTTAAAGACAAAAGCTCGTTCGCAAAAGCTTATTCTTCCCCGAAGAACCAGCCACTCGGGCCACCAACAACAGACCACTCGGTATATTTGATTTACGACCATGTCTTTGCCCGACTGAACAGTACAGAGGCATTAATTCGAACGAGCAGCTATCGAATTCGATCCCATCGTTAGTATTACCGTAATCGATGCACGGATCGATAACACGAGCCGTCGCCAGCCGTTTCCTCCTTCCTGGATCCCCCGCTAATTGCACTAATTTCAATGAATCTCCTTCGAGAAGGTGTATTTCCCGGGCACCTTATGAATTTGTAAGCAAAGAAATTTGAAAGGCTGCCAAGTCTCTCTTCTCGAAGGGACAATTAGACTCTTCTCGTCGACCTTGAGGGGAGTCAACGAGACGTTGAGGAGTTTGTCCGACCGATCGTTAAGTTACCTCGTCCCTTCGTTCGTCCTTTGTCAAGATTAGAGAACTTCCCGGTGCTTCAAATAATGCCTCCATTTACCAATCTTCGAACTTCGCGCAACACGCTACCTCGAGGAATCATCCTCTCTCTTGGCCCTCATTTGCATACAATGTGCCCGGAACACACGTCTCCCGCAATTTACCAGTCCATCATACCTTCGTCGACGAATCGTTCTTGCAACTATTTTAATTTGGCTTAGTTCTGTGTTTTTACGCTTTGAATCTTGACTCGCTATTATTAAGTGCGCCTTTGAGACCCCAAGCATCGACCTAACGCGGAGGAAATCAACTCCTTTTGTCTTCCAAAAATGATTTTCCGCTTTCTTATTTATTTCTTGCAAAAGCTGTCCCATTCAACGATACCTTTGCCTCCGAAGCAATTTCAGCGATACACGATTTTACTGTCGCACAACAGGGCATTCGGTGTTCTCGACATAGCGAACTCGGCAACAAAAGTTTCGCGGTGACAGCCGAGACAGGGGCGATGAGAGTGGTTCGAGGACTAAATTTAGGTCGCCATGTGCGGACGTGAGTTTGTCTGGCGCCAAGGAACAAAATATGTAGTTCGGCTACAAAAATATTGGGTTACTTCGAAAACAGCCGGCAGTCAACACTTTCCTGAAGCGTTGCATGTGTTTCGCTGGCTGGCTCGCTCAAGACGAGATTCTCAGGAGTTTGCATGGGAACACCGTGATTTATCGATGTCATTTTCATCGATTCGCAAATAAGGAACCATCTCTGGATCATAAGAAAGGAGTAGATAAATCACTCTTTGATTCTAGGCTTCTATCGTGATTTTATCGTGAAAAAGATTGTACACACATACTTTTGAAAGATCGACAAAGTGTGCGCATCTCTGGGACAAATAATTACGTCATTGAGCGAACCGTATCATCGGTATTGTCGAATCGAACATAGCCTGCCACTCGGAGAATAATTATGAAATCATTCACTCGTGGAACAATTCCAAGCCGTAGCTACGCTTTTCATTTAATTCCCGATGCTTAGTCGCTCTATTTTCAAAGGGTGCCTCCACGGGCATTGTTAATCCGCGTCACTGAATCGATTCCAACAAGAGAGCCTCACTCTAAACACGGAATTATGCAAATTATTAAAACTGATGTTCGATTGCCGTCAGACCGAGCGCCCCTTCGATTTTCCAGCGCGTTTTCCAATCAGTCAATCTCGTTTAAGCGTCACTTTTCAATGGTAATGAAAGCACGTAACACGGGATATATTGAGTGATCGCGTATTTTAGTAGTAGACGTTTCAGTCATCTATTTATTGGTCGATTAACATCTTCGAATCAATCGTGATCAGTGAAATAAAATTTTTAAAAAACCTTTCGTACCTTCCTCGAAACAAATGCTCTCAAATTGCATTATCGATTACCCTTCCCCAATATTCTATCTTCGAATCCTCGAGGGTGCCAAAAATCGTGCGAAACAGTCTTAACGAGATATCAATGGCGGATGGCGCGTATCGTTCTTCGATAAGTTATCGTATTTTTGTCCAGGAGTGACGGAACGCTGGCTCCGCGCTCTCCAATTATTAGAACCCCAAGCAGTGCTGTAACAAGTTTGCGACCCTCGCGTCTCCATCGAGCGCGGATTTGGAAGGGGTTGCTCAGCGAACGCTGCCACAAGCCGCGTACTACATGATCGCGCGACTCTTATGAATACCGTAAATTTTACTCGATGCTGGCGACAATTTCGCCCGGTCATCAGCATAAAATCTATTCGCGTCAGGCTACCGTTTCCGTTGAAAATGAAACTCGGAGAACGCCCGCGAGGAATTCACGCCAGCTGAGACAGACTCCCTGAAATTGTCAAAATTCAAATAACGAGTGTAATTAATTATTGAATCGTGGACGATTCGTGCATCGAAACACGTCGACATTCGTGTGGTCGTTCACTAAGGAATTAAAAAAATTAACTGTAAAGGCGAGGTGTCAAAAAATATAAATCTGGTAAAAGTAGGTTTCCCAAGATTTTTCAGAAGTTCATTTTATAAATTTTAGAATTGAATATTTTGCTCGCGTTCGGGGGATTTTCACGATCCCTTTCGCAGACATCGGTCGAGTTTATACGCGCATTTACTGACGGACAATTATTCAGCGGCTTTAGCCACTTAGCCCGCAGCGCGCGTGCGCTCTCTTAACGAGTGAGTTTTGTTCCATCGCGTCTGGGATTCTTTCGCGATTCTCTAATTAAAAGCCTGCGTTGGCGTGTTCGTTGCGAGCGTTTCAGGTACGTTTTGTAACACACTAATAGTCGCGGCTAGAGTGGGTCGAATTTAGGGGGTTCTCGTCTGTTGGCGAGAAATCGGAGACATTCGAAATTCTTTCTGTGAAAAGCGCACGATGTACCGAACCCGAACTTTTTGTTTCGTAAAATGACTACTTTCAAAAAGGATTTATAGACTCGTCGGAGATTTGAAGACTGGATTTAAATAAGAGGAGTTGCCTCGACCATGTATTTTGTCGCAAAAGTTTCGTCCGTATTGGAGAGTTCCTCGATCTCGGCTGAAACACTCTCCATCCCCTTTGTCTGGGAAAATAAACTCCGAATAACGGGTTCCCTCTGAATCGACGTCACGGGTACGTCCGTGGCCGTAGCAACGCTAAATTTTCCACGACGCCGGCGGCAATTTCAGCCGGTCATCGGCGTAAAGTCGATGCTCATTGTGAGCCCTGGCGGGTTCACGAGGATGCTGGCAGACAAGAGGGAGGACACCGTCGGTGGGTGGACAGGATGGCTGTAGGGCTGGATAGGTCGCCAGAGGGAGTGTGAGAGAGAGAGGACTTAATGGGGACGAACTGTAGAAGTGGCTATAGTCTAGAGCCGTGTTAGGGCCAGGGCCATTAAGCTTAATGACATAATGAAGTAAATGGCTGTGCATGCCATGCCACGCCGGAGACTATAGCTTATAACCGCCGGGCCTCCACCCCCGCGCAATATACCGCGTGCCAGGAATTCCTGACTTATGCCGGCACTGCCCAGTCGAAAGGGGTAGCTAGCTATGGGGTGTCCCTTCTCTCTCCGTTCGTCCATCCACCGCTGGTTCCTTCTCTCTTTTAAGCCTTTCGCGAGCGCTGGTGTGTGCGTGACACTTTCCGAGTCTCCCTTCGCTGTATCTCTCGCTACACGGACGTCTCTGTTCATCTATGTCCCGGGTCCCGTTCTCTATTCATCTATGCCCCCAGTTTCGTTCCCTGTTCATCCATCCCCCCCTGTTCTCAGTTCATACATGTCTCGAAGTAACGCTCCGTGTTCGTCTATGTCTCGGAGTCTTGTTCTCCGTTCGCATACGCTGCGGAGTCTTCTTCTCTCTTCATCTCCAAGAGTTGAACGAAGTAGCACGAACATCTACACTGTGGTATTCAACTGATGACTGCTCAGAGACCTTCGCAGGTGCTCGCACTATTTCGTCCACCCATGCCTTAAACTATGTTTCTGAAAGTGAATTTATTTCGGGAATTGCCAAAGTCGTCGCCCTTCCCCCCACCCCTCCGTCCCTTTCTGGGTCCCTTTCCGCGAAACTATTCGCTAAAAACCGGCGTAAATCCTCTTGAATTTCCTGCGAAGGACTCTTAATTATGCGTTTCGTACGCCGCGTTGCGACGGAAGGTCGCCCGGCGCGTTCAAGTATTTAATGTGATTTAGCAAAGGCAGCAAACAGCGCGAAACGCGAAGCGGGCGGTTGTCGTCCGCGGGTGAAGTCGCGCGACTCGTCTCTCTTGTTTGCGCCGCCACTATGCCTTCCTTTCATCGGATTCGCGTCTTTTCTGCGTCGAGACTTTGAAAGCCGCGCGAGCGCTCGCGTTAATCACACGGAAGTGCCTAATGCGCCGCTTGATAGCTGTAATTTCAGTATTAATTGGACGCGTGAATGGCACCGCGACGCTCCGCCATCCGACGTTCCGCGCTGAATCCAGCTCCGGTGCCCGATGCTGCGAACCCTCCGCCAGATAGTGTCGCGGGAACGCTGGGCGGACAGGTTAAATAGAAGGAGTTCCCTTTACGCTAATAACAATGAGCGTACTCAGAACTGATTACAGTACACTAGACGCACTCGTGTACGCTCTCAAAACTCTCTCTCTTGGCTCTAATTTTAACTCTTAAATACAACTCGTTGCACGGGGCTCTTCGCTTTTTGCTCTCCACGGAACCCTTTGCCTCTCCAGCTCGCGACTATCTTGGCTGTTGGTCTCCCAGTGGGTCTGGGTTAGGTCGGATACCTCGGTTGATGAAAGTTGACTACGGCTGATTTGTCCTGCGGTGATGTGTCTGATCTGATGAACATCTGCACGTGTTGGAAAGAAGTTGACCACTTGACTGTGGACATTGGATTACTCTTTCCTTTTCTATCGACTTAACACCGAATCCTTGCATTAGCTTTACCATCCCTTTACGTCATATTCTCTGCCACGGTTCGTACCCTTGGAAGACTCACCCCCCAGAGCATACAGCAGACAAGTTCCTCCCTTCCTCCCCCACTTGCCAGCAGCAGTAAAGATGGAAAACGATCGTTTCTCGTCCAGCGTGTGTTTATTTCGATCACGACGCGTTCTGGAAGAAACGGGCTCGTGCAATCGATGGAAGGATTCGTTGGAGAAGCGACGAGTCCTTGAACATCCTGCGACAGGAGGTCTGGCTCACGGGGGCAGGGTGGAACAAAGTAAGCGCGGACTCGATGGTGAAAAAACGCGTTGTTTTCGGGCAATCAACACTTTGCTCATTGTGCACGGCTGGCACCTGAATGCGTGGCCATCATAATATTCACACCATTCGTAGAGGGGTCGAATTTCGAGCATGGCCACCGCGGTCCAGGAGAATGGTTCGAGACGCGCGTGAAAACACGTTTCTGACCACGAGGTGTGAAGCCCTCGCAGTAGCAAAAAGAAGCGTAGAGAAACCAGGGTAGCCGAGGGTAAAAGAGTCGAGAAGCGCTTCCGAGAAATTCCGCCCACGAATTCGTTATTCCTTTTTATTTTTACTTTTTCTTATACATCGTTTTCTCTTTCTCTCTAGGTCTCTCCTTCGACCACGTCCTATTCATTAATTATCGTCATTCAAGGAGACCACAGGGCCTCCGATTGTGAGATCCGGGATCGATGAAACGCGTTTCGCGTGTAACCGTGATTAAGCCGTCGAGTTTTCGCGATGTAACCGGTGACGGGAACTGCTTTCACTAGAGAACTTAATTACTAGGCTGTATTATATGCGCGCGCCCGATGCACGAATCGATGGTTCGAGAAACAACGTAATTCCTGCTGCTTAGAAGAAATCCCGTCCCGTCTCTCGCGAGGATCTGCCCGTGGCACGTTAATTACTCGTTCTTCGTTATTATTGTCGGTGCTGGAAGACTGTGTCCAAAATAATTATCGTCCTCTGCTGGTCCATCGCGCGATTCGCCGATTTCGAGAAGCCAAGATATCGATCTTATGTACATTTATATAATCGGCATCGTAAAAAAAAAACCCGTAGATAAACGTTTTCATCCTTATCTTACTTTAATAATTTTATTATACGTAAACGAGGGCTCACGTTCCGGTACAACCTATTATACAAATTAATATTTCCTGCAGAGGACCAGCAAAATTGAGGTCGAAATGTCGATAGATAATTAATACAGCTAATTTTATATTAAGCTGCTCTATACGGCTGAATAAATACCTACTCGTCTAATAACGCATTATTCGTGACAGCCAGGCGGGCAACGAATTAATTGCATTTATTTCTTGGGGTAAATTTGGGAAATATCCTATTTATACGAAGATCATCATTTGTGGGTTTCAACGCAACGAAGACGGTAGAGAAAAAGATGAAACGCGTGGAGCGAATCGAGGGACTCTCCAGAGGGTAAACGATCGGACCAGCGAAATTAATTCGACCCCGAGAACATCGCGGAAGCATTAGCAGCTTACCCCTAAGCTGCTGTCGGTCTGTTACAAGTGTTTTACAGCGTGTTACATGGTGCAGCAAAACTACCCCTGGGTTGAGGGTCCCTAATCTACCGAAACATCCCCCGGGATGTATCCAAGCATCGGCTGCACTCGGATACGCTCCATTCGCCCTTTCGGCTATGTAAACGACCGCGTTACATGTTTCACGCGCTCGATAAATAATTCTCGGCCTGATGCATTTTTCAAGTGCGTTGGCATTTCGTGTTGTGTCCAGGGGACCATCTAGGGACGGTAGAGGTCGTCGTCCAGTAGCAAACCAGTGTGAACTCCACGTTTTCGTTGATTGCTTATTTAAGGGAAAATAATTCTAACGAAGAACTCGGATATCTTCGACTATTACGATATTTAAATTCTTGCTCGACTGTTCACCTTCTCCTATACTAGAAAGTGCAAACGGGGTTTACCATTTCTTTTTCTAGCAAACAGAGTCGGACCTAGCGTATCAAATTGAAGCGTAACGTCGTTTTCGTGGGGAAAGGGGCTGCTACGTAATTTCTCGCGAACCAGTTACGGGTGACCTACGAACACCGAGAAGCAATCGATTACGTTCCATGGGAAGCTTCCAAAAGGAACGGTGGTTTATTAAAAAATTCAGAAATTTAGCATCGCGAATTCTACGTATGTATACGTGCCCTAAATTTTTTGAAAAGTTTCGACAAGCTGATGTAAAGGTATCAGGTCATATTTTCTTAGCAGCGAAACTAGCATCTATCTCGTTAATCATCCGCATTCACCGGCTTCCTCGCATTTACGTATTTCTTATAAAATGGCAGCCAGTGAGGAAACGGGCGTCTCGCGAGGCAGGGGTCTCGTCCTGGAGTCGTCTCATTCATCGCGCGACGAGGTAATTTCTCGATGAATCCACGAAAGGGCATTTATCCGTTCGTCCTCCGTACCGCGAGTAGGGGACGGACACAAATTTTCAATTACGACGCACAAAGGCACGGTTAATTCCCTGGGTTTGAAACGTCTTCGCGGTGCATAGCCTCTGGCGAGAGAGATGGCTCGAGGAAGACGAGAGGAACGGAGAGAAACGGAGGGACCATGAAAAGATTTTCAAATTAAATTTCGGGATTAGTACCCTGGTTTAATACGGACAAGTGACGGCAGAAGACGTCCCAGGGGTGTGCTACGTGCTACCTTCGCCCTCCCCTTGGGACACCATACACACGGGCCACTGTGTTACAACGTGACGACGTCCCAGACGACCCTCCAGCTCGTAACACTTCGCGCGTTTCCATTTGCTCGATGTAAACTCCTCGTGTTCCGCACGGTCCCTTCCGTCAGCGGAGTCTTCCAGCGAGCATCCGCCTCGTCCCACGTCCGGTGTCCAGCTGGACGCAATTTCGATTCGCGGGTCGCAGGGCCAGATGCGAAGGGTGTCGAGGACACCGAGCAAACAGACGCGAAAAATTTGCTATGCGATTAAGAGTGGTGTTGGTGTATCCCGCGCAAATTGCTCGGTGTTTTCTGCGTCACCTTTCGATAACGATTAGCTGGAAGAATTCTTTTAGGGTTGGACCAGATTATTTTAGAGTCAGGTGGAAAGTCAGGAGGGAGGAAGTTTTAATTACCTTGTAGGATTATTATTACCGAGTTCAAAATACGAAAATAAAGGAAGGAGTATAGAAGACAACGTTTACATTAATTTGAAATACACGAATAAGTAATTGCAGGAAGTAGAATGAACCAGATATCGGTCAGGCAAAGGGAAAAATTACTTTCACTCCGCAAGGATATGGATCTTTCCGCAAGGAAACAATCGAGTAGACTTCTCATAGACACCCTAGCCCCTATTTCATCCTTCTTCTTTTTCATCTCATGGACCTATATCATCGCGTCAGTCCGAATCTGCCCAAGACGAGTCGAATCGAAGAATCGACACTTCTGGCAGCGTTAAAGTGATTCTTCGTGAGGTCCTCGCAGCGTTCAGGATTAGAATATCAATTATCGAAGAAACACGAAGCTGGCGGATACTCTAAGAGGTTCTATTAGGTGCAAGCAGTCTGGCGTAAGGCAGCCAGTCAAGCAGGGCCACGGGTTTAAGGTCTTAACAGCTACTAAAGCAAAAGCTCCTTCTGTCTCGCTCTTAAGCACGGAAAACAAGCCGTGTTAGACGAAGGGGTGTACTGAGAGCCGCCATTGGCTATCCACGCTCCTTTATTGCCGGTTGCCTGGTAACCAGCCTGCCACCAACACACACCGATGGCAACCACCCCGTGTAACCACCCTGAAACCCGACAGCGGCGTGCACACCCTCGCTTAGGAACAGCAACTCGCAACCACCACCACCGCCGCCGCCAGCACCGTCTATCCCTAGCCCACCCTCTCCTGGATGCTCCACGAGTCGCACACACCGCGAACACGCTCGCGTTTTCACGCACACGCGTCCACCAGTCGTGTCGCGGCGGGGATGTGCGATGGAATCCTCGTGTAATCGTGCTGGGGGGGTGTTGGTGGTGTGCGAGCGAGAAACAACCCCGCACGGTCTCCGAGTGTACGTACGCATGGCGTGAATATATTTAGCGAGGAAACTACCACTGTTTTCGCGCGGGAGGGTGTTTCGAGAGCCGCCTGCCACTCCGGCTGCCTCTGTGGGTGCAGAAAGTCTGTCGCTCCTGGCCGAGTGGACCGCGAAGTTTTCTCTGAAGTTGCCTTGGATTTCTTCCTTTTATCGGCGATCCCTGCCGCGCGGGGAGGGAAGACACTTTGCGCGAATGATTGCGGCCCGCTGTGTCGTATTCGCGATGGTGCGCGCGGCTCGTGGCTTTGAGCCTTGCAAGGACCATCCGCGAAGTGTCCTTCCCCTGTTTTCATGAAACGGTGCAGGCTTGTAGACTGGCCAAAAATACGAGATAAGCGTCTGTTCGTTTTTCAGCAGCGGTAAGTCAAGACCGAGGGGTGGGTCTACCCTCCAGAGTTTTAGGCTGCTGATCCTGCTACTTGATGCGCGAGTCTTTGAAGGTATCTCTGTGGGATCTTTAGTGGAAAGTAACGTAGAGGATCGGGGGAAAAATTAATGAAAAGATAATTAGAGGTAAGACCAGCAGGAATCGCAGAAGAAGAGGGATGATTAATCGTTCTGTATTTTTCTGATTAATCGTGAACTCGAGATGAAAACTGTTTACTGTTTTTTCTTTTAACAAAATTTGAGAATGTTATCTAAGGGGTGACGTCTCGAAATTGGTGTACTCCCCCGTGCGTGAACTTCGCTCGCGGGATGATATCCAGGGGAGAATTGTGGGCGAGAAGAGACATTGAAACTTCTCAATTTCGACCTGTCCGTTTGCTTTCGCCTCCTTTCGAGCATTCCCCAGAGACGTCGACCATCAACCTCCCAACGTCTTGGGCTAGCTCGTAATGTCTTCTCAGATCACATGTTTTATTATACAACATATTCCGCAACAATCTTTTAAAAATGAAATGATACTTTAAATAAGAGCGAAGCGAAGGATCCGCGAAACAGTCGAAGACGCCTGCAGAATCAGGACGACCAAGACACTCCTTTTTCATTGGGACCAATCGAGCTCCTCGGAAGTCCCGCATCAAATCCAATAAAAACGTTCCAGCAACTTCGAATCGTCGGAACGGCGACGGGCAGGAGCACGCTCGAGCGAGCATAATCTTACGGGTTCTCTCTCGTCGAGGAGATTAAAAACAATTGCTTCTGAAGTGGCTGCATGCGCAAATACGGCGCGTCTCACCCTAGCCAAGGTCTCGAGGGAGGTCGCGACATCCCACGATATTCGAGGGCACTACGAACGGATTAGATCCAGGACAAATTAGAGGAGAGAGACGGGCCCGCCTCGTCCGGGCGCCCCGAATTCATCCTGCTCGAGGGCAAACGCGTTCCCGCTGGTCCCGTAATAGCTAACTGGATTTGATTAATCGATTCGGTTACAGTCTCCTACTTAGCCCGCCGTGACGCTTCCTGCCGCGCGTAATATCGATCATTCGCCCAGGACGAAAACAAGCCTGGGTGAATTACGATGTTTTGCGACCTGGCTGCTAGATATTCTTTCCCGCGATTACACGCGACGATATCGTTCCGTACGCGTCTGGGGGTTGCTGTATTTCATTTCGCGACGAGGGGAAAAATATTGCCTGGCGACTCTCCGAGGGTATGGAATACGAAGTTCTTTCACGCTGAAGGTGCTCGAGAAGAAGATATTAAGTAAGATGGCTGCGGGGAAACGCGTTCTTGGTTTAACGTTTCAAGATGAAACGATGATTACGCGGTATCTGCCAATGCTGTATTAATAAGAGACTTCCCTTGAGAGCAACGGTTTTTAAAAAAAATTAATTCTATTCGCGTTTCTAACTAGATCCTAACACGAAGCCAAATGTTGGCCCACGCAACGAGAACAGTTGGGAAACACCGTCCCAGCTCTGATACTGCTATTCATAGGAATCGAATTAGCTCGAGGAACGAAATTAGACGTGCTCCGGCTGGCGCGTTTCGTTTAATTCTCAACGCGAACGTGACATGCGGATTATCGGCGGTTCGATTTTCGCGTCGTTATTAGCATCTCAGCCACCCAGCCATTCGCGACTACGAATGCGACGCGGCGGCGCCGATTGGTTCGACGGTTCACGGTAAATAAGCGTACTTAAAAAGTCGGGTGCAGGAAACAACGCGTAGCCGGGGTGGCGTAAAAAGGCCTCTCTACGATCTTGTGAAACAATGCGTCGCGCGAGCACCCGTACGCGGTGTCTTAAGCCGCGCGTGTTCGCGCCTCAAATATTTATTTTTCATCCAGCTACCTCTCTTTTCCTCCCGAGCGCGCGGAGGGAAATCACTTTTCGCCGACTGCCCGGGAAATGATAGCACAGAGAGGGAAGAAATTCGTTTATCGCGTGCTCTGGGACGAGGTCTCCTTAGAGTATTTAGCATTTAGCTATGCGATACGTAAATGTGAATATTGTAGACCTTACCAAATTTTTTAAATTTTAACTCTTTCCTTCTTAACAGTAACATAAGTTTTTAAATTATGAGGAAATGGTAAAAAAAAAAAAATAAAAGACAAAGTTAAATACAATATTCTCGATACCCTCAGCGAGTTCCAACTGATACATTTTTAACAAAGTTTGTTAATTCTCACAAATGGAGTAAATAGATAATCCCAGCCCTAGTTCGAGGGTATTCAACCGCATTGGGGTTGCTGGATTGATAGAGACCGTGACGTAAATAGAGCAAAATTTATTTAATTCGTGAAAGGACGCGCCTCGTCAACGACGCAGAGTGTATGCCGCGGGAAGAAATGTTGGATAAAATTAAGTCAGAAGTTTCCCTGAATCGGTTGAATGCCGCGACGCTTGCTCATTAAGTTCTTCGTCTTCGCGACGAGCGAGGAGGGACAGTTTCTCCGCCCTGGAGCCCATGGAGACGAGAGTAACGCGGACGATAGTTTTCGTTAAATAACCGCGAGCTTGGAAGCGTTTCACGGCTCGAGAGTTTCAGGGAGAAACATTGGGTTAATATAGTTCGTTTGGGCAATTAGACAAAAGTTCTTTGATACGGGAACAACCTTGCTAGCGCGGCACCACTGTTCCCTAGAGCAGCGTTTCCCAAACACTTTCAGCCACAAAACACTTTTCACCTCACAATATATTCACGATATACTTGTTTTGTGGCTGTGTAAATTTTTGAGTAAAAAAGAATGGATGCAATTACTGCTCGACAGCGGTACACTTTTTAGAAGAAAATTAAAATAACAACGCAGCTTATATAATTACGATTTTTAAAGAAATGTACTAGTAAACTTTATATAAACGACCTTCAAATAGAGTTTTCGGTTTGATTATCGACTTAGGCTAAAAGTAACGAAAAAACGCAGTTTGGGAAACGGTGTTGTGGGACCGAAAACCGCGCGTTTCCCATTTTTCCTCGTTTCAGTGTCACCGATAGTTACAGCGTCGTTTCTTCCTTTGACTTTGAGGAAGCGTTTTCAGAAAGCTGTAAAATGCGACGCGAACGAACGCGAGGGAACACAACGCGAACCCGAGAAGAATAAGAAAAGGTTAACAATGCTTTTTAAAAGCAGCCTTCGCTATTTTCGCGAGCTGTGTATTCTGCGTCGCCGCCACGAAGCTGCTCGGCTCGAAATTCGTTGGAATTCTTCTTTCTTCGAGCTTCTCCACTTTTTTCAACGCCAACGCACTCGGAAAACTAGCTTTCACCGCATTTTTCTCTCGCTGAATCTATTTCCCTTGTTGGAGAACATTTATCTATCTTAGCCACGCGAGCAATCGTTTACTAATTAACGTAGACGCGAGGCTTTTTGAATTGTTTGACCGACGAACATAATTTCATTCGCCAACATTAAGATATATTGACTCGCGTTTAAATCCCCACGAGATGGTTCTTTTCAAACACAATAAAACGTAGGTAGAAACTTCAAAGTGTTTCTCAGAAGACATCAAAGAGAAATCATCGTAAACGGGCGACCCTTCGCTCGTCCAAAAACACAAAAAGCACGCGTGAAAAATTCCTAAGAGCCATCTCTCTAATTGCACGCATACCAGTCACCATGAATTCTCAAAATTTCTGAAAGCGTTCCTTCAAATGGCTCCGTACCGAATCGTCTCCCGTTTCGTTTAGATGTGGCAGCGAGCTTCTGGCTTTTCCCTCGCGTTCAACTAACCGCGAGCCCCGTTAAGGTGCGTTTGCATTTGCAGATCAGAGATGTGCAAAATTCATACTCGTGGACAAATGCTTTGAAAAACTTTCGTCACTTTTGCACATAAATTGGAAGCTTTTTGCCATGCGGGGTCTCCTTTAACTTTAGTTTATCATTTTATCTAAATTTTTACTCAGGGAGATACGACAGAGATGAAAATGAGAAAAATTCCTCTTATTACTGGGACAGTTGATGCATTTTGGTATTTCATAATTAAAATAAATTTGTTCAAATAGAGTACATGTATTTCCACTTATTTACAGAAATAAAAGTGAATAAATCCACTCATCTACTGGCCCAAGAGTGCCATACCAATCCTGCCAAATTCTCTGTCATATCGTAATTGCTAAATCACATTTACGATGGTAGTCACGCAGTCACAGCACCTGAGGATGCCGTGTACTAGCGTGCAGCGCCTGATTCAGGTGGAAATAATTTCCCAGAAGAAGTAGGACGACGGGGTGGAAAGGTTCGCGCGCGTAGCCGTACGCGCGTGACGTCAGCAATGCGTTTCGGGGTCCAATTAGTCGAAGGACACGTATAATTGGAATTAAGCTCTTAATTAATAGTTAATTAGCCGCCGGTAGTGGCAGCACCAGCGGCTGGCACCGACAGCAACAACTGTAGTAACGAGTTAGCCTCAGGGGGAGGACTTCATTGTGGAGCGGCGCGCGCCACGGAGCAGGCTTTCGCTCGTTAATTCGAAATTAATTTATAATTGATAATTATTTTCGGGCCACGGGTCCTGCCCGCTCGACGAACTTTTCTAATTCCCCGCCTCTCGTTGCTCGCGGAAAATTGCCATTTACACGCAGCACGCGCGCGTACGCACGCACGGCTGGTCGAGTCGCGAGCAACGTGTTCTGAAAAAAGTAAAACGAGTAAACGGGAAAAATGTTGCCCTTCCCCTCCCTCTGCGTCTGCCTGCTAATTGGCGAGCACGGTTTTTTCGCTGAAATTGACAGTTTTTATTTCTGGACAAGTAATAGACGAGGAAAAAAGTGAAGTACAACGATTTGATACTATATCAGTAACATTTTCGTACTCTTATTAACGGAAGAGAGGTTTCTTTAATAGGAAGAGCAGCAGCATTCATTTGTTATTAAGAACGTTTACCTGGATAATTTTAACTCGACTTTGCCTGCAACCAGCCACCAACAGAGTCCCGTGGCTCGTTATTCCTCCCTGTAGAATTTTTCTTCTCTATTTTCCGAGCGGTTGGACGGGTGCTACATCGACCAACACTAAATTTCGTTACCAGTGATCAATTTTCCACGAATTTTCCACGGAATATCGAGTGTCAAGTCCACGTTACGACAGTCGATCTCGACCACCGGATATTACGTACCGAACTACGCCAATTTTTTCTAATCGCACTTTCTTTCGAAAGTTGACTACATTTCTCATAAAAAAATTTAATTATATATAATATTATATTAATTCTGATAAATAGAACCGAAAGTCAAGTTACCTTACACGTTCGCCTCGAATTTAAACAATTTCAAAGACAACTCTCGGTCCTCAAGACGTAGAAACTTGTTCAAGTAATTGCAGAGGAGCATCTACGAATACTTCTGCCTTTAATTACACAACGAGGTTTGCGAAAAGAGTAATTAAAGAAGAGTAGTTTCGCGAGCAGGTAGAAATTCCTCTAATCAACGTTAAATATTCACGAAGGGAGATCAACGAAACCAGCGGCTGGACCAACGAAACACTCGTTGGACGTAATTTGCGCGGATATGCGCGTGGTTTCAATTCATTGGCAAGTCAGGTATAATGGGTAATTTGATCCGCGAGGTACGCGCGCGGTTCGAACAAAGCGGCGTGTATAATTATCACTTACAGCCAGTGCTATGAAATAATGAGCTACGAGCCCAATGCGAACGCTGCCGTTCCCTAACCAACTAAATTTTTGATGGAAGAAAATACGCTGGAGCATTGAAACCCGTTAGTTAACCCAGAAGTTGCCCCCAAAACGTAGAACAAAAATGAGGAACGACTCGAAATAATATTTTACAAGCGACAGGAAGATAAAATCGAACTTTGGAAACGTAGATATAAGACAGAGTTAGACGAGGTTGGAGAAGGTTAATTACACGTTATATACCACAAGAGTTATGATTAAAATTAAATGAGTAAAGCGAAGGAGGAAGATTCATTTTTTTCTAAGACGTAGATAATAGAGACATGAAAGATTGAACCAAAAGAATAGATAGCTGAGGGTTGAATGCCTGTCAAATTTAAATAAAACTCACTGTGTCATGGAGTGTCATTAACTTTGATGGTTCTGTTGCAGGTGTCGGGCACAACATAGATTCAGGAAAGGACTTCACGGTCGACGGTCTCTCTGGCTTCAGCAAAAAGAAAAAGAAGAAGCGCCGTCATAGGTGAGTATCTCACGCGAACCACAGCAATGAATCATTTAGTTCACCATCCTCTGTTGCGCGTGTCTCTTGCTGCACCCGTGGCCGCCATTGATTTTCATTTCGCGTCCCCGCCAAAAGTTCGTGGCTAAAATCAGTGCTACAGCAAGGCTCGCGAATAATTGATAATCGTCCATAAAATTTTGGATGAAGCCCCAAACGCTATTCTTCCGCATTCTGGATTAATTATCGTGTCTGGGAAACAATTGTAATCGTTTCGGTGAATTTTCGTTTTCGATAATGATAAATTTATCCCTCGGACCGACTGTATCGTTTTAAATTTTTCATCGTGCAATCTACGAGTCCCCTGGTAACGAGTTTTCGGCCATTTTCAAATGACAGACAATCCGAATGCAATCATCGTTCGATAATTGCACGTTGGACGGACGATTTTCGGCTCAAACTGCTCGTTAAAAAATTATAAAATAAAATTTGCTTCATTTTGCCACTCAAGTGTTTACAATTTTTCGTCATTCTTCCGAATACTCCGAATGTCACGTTCGACGAGTACCTAACTTCTGGAATATGTTAACGCAAGAATCAAACGTTCAAGGATTAAACATTATTGCTGTCACACTAGGAAACGAAGAATTATCGTTTTTCCAGTGAACGTGGTCGAATGAATGTTTGTCGCAGTGCGGATTTTTCGTTGTAAAATACGTAGCTCCATTGGCGTTTATTCGTCCAATGCAAGCCCCACTTTAAAAAATATATGGAATTTTATGTTTGCCGTGATCGATGAATTTATTTCTCGACGTATTTCGAACTTCCACATTTCAATTTCTGCTATGATTTCCGGTTCCTATAAACTATTTACTATACCTTGTGTACGCTGTATATAGTTCTCGATAAGCTATTTTTCAACAGCCAGTCGACAATTCTTCCATATTTTTTTTTTTTATTATTATTAGTATATTATTAGTATAACTATTTCCTCTTATCTTGCACGTTAACGTACCGAATAGTGCTGAAATTTCAGACAGAAACACATCGTAAAGTTTGTCAAAAGCGACCAATTCGTGTACAGTTTTTTCTAAAATATAATAGTCGATGTAGATTGCACATTCAGTAGTATAAAGGCGAAATTGAGACGTACGAGCGCGACTACCGATTCTTGGGTTGTTTTGGCATCGTGTGTAGGCTAGCTTTAAGGGAAAAGCTGTAATGGCATATAACTAGGTTCATACGGTTGTTGCTCCAGGACGATCTTCACGTCGCAACAGCTGGAGGAGCTGGAGGCAGCCTTCAAGGAAGCCCATTATCCCGACGTCTATGCTCGCGAGATGCTCAGCCTCCGAACCGATCTGCCCGAAGACAGGATACAGGTGAGCGAAAATCAAAAGACCTATGAAATCCGACCACGCGACCTACGAATCAGGGAGCCTCGATACACCAACGACCCCCTTGTGAAATTCGCGACTCAGAGCTATCGAGTTTCTTCGTCTCGATACCCGTGAACCCATCGAGCCTGTCAAAGGATACCATTCTTCTTCGCCGTTGACTTCTTTGCGAATCGATTTACCCGCTGGGTCGATGATTCGAAAAAGAAGTCTTTACGAAAAGTATTTGTATTTAGAATGAATTCACGAGTGAATCGCGATGGGGCGGAGCAAACGTAAAATCGTGAAGTAGATGCCACTAAATTGGTCCATTTTCCGCTCTGAGTTGGCAGTGTGCGAAACAAAAGTGCTCGTTTTGAATGAGAGAAAAACGTTTCCATCGTTCACCTATTAAATCGCCGCACAATGCGATTTCTTTCTCAATTGTTGGCAGCACGAAATTTCGAAAGACGCGTAACGCGAATTTTCCAAGCTCATTTGCCAGCACGTCGAGAGCTTTTGTTCTCGTATAGTCAGGGGGACACTTTGCCTCCACGTGGGTTTAAGTATAACTCGCTGTTAAAACCGCAGCGCACTGTTGTCGGTAAAATTAATCACGCTGTACGGGATAATAATACGAAAATATAAAGCCGCGATATATGTTTTTACGCAATTAAAATGTCCGTCGTTCTGTCGTTGATAATTCGGTCCTAGAATTACACTGGCGAAGAGGCTTTTGCAAGCAGATTTAACACTGCGTTTATTCGTCAAAGAGAATTATTATCAATTAGCACGCATTTGATATTGGTTGCGTTCGTGTAAATTGCCGAGCAATTAATTTTATACCTTCATACATCGTCAACATAATGAGCGCGGAAAAGCTGCTCATTTTCAACGTTGTAATACATTAATTCACTTCCTGATTGCGATGCATCAATCGATAGTGCGCCGACTCGATTTTCTTCCTACGATATCTCCGTACAGCAACTAATTATGCAATATCGTGCAAATAATTAACGAATTACGACTTTACGAGACGTCAAAGAGGGCCAACTCTTAAATCGACAACTGCCAGAAAGGACAGCTCAACGTTTCAGCGACAGCGTCGCGAACATCCAAGTCTCTTTCCCAACCCGAGTGGCAGCTCAACGACTCGTTCCTCCGACGCGAATCTTACCAATGCAATCTTGTTTCCAACGCAACAAGCGACAACACAACGACCCATTGCTCCTCCTCCAACTACTAGCGAATCGCAACTCAGCCGATCTCGCGACGATATCGCGCAGAATTATCGACGCTCGGCATAAAGCGGCGAAAGAACAGTCGCAAATGAAAGGGGCAGGGGTACGGCGGTTCGTTCTCGGGGGTGGAGAGTGGCAGGACCAAAAGGCGCGACCATAAAGGGAGAATTTTCCCGGGCTGACGGTTAGTTACCGCGAACTCGTAGAGTACTACATAGCCCGAGATAGGTTTCCGCATGGCGGACCCGGGACAAGCTTCCCTCTCTCTCCTGTTCCTCATTTCTCTTCCTCTCATCGCGAATTCGACCCTCCGCCCCCGCAGCGTTCACTCTGCCTCTATTCCTCTTTGGTATTTCGCGCCAGTGTCTCCTTCCTCGAGCGACATGCGTGCGGTCCGAGCGTGTCCTGTTAAAGAGGGCGATGGATAGATGAATTCATTGGCCTTGGAAAGGTTCATGGCATGGATAACAATTTTAAGGACGTGCTGGTAGGCAGAGTGAGCTAGGAGTGATACTAATAGAGGAGCTGAGCGTCATGGTGGAGCAAGTGCTGGAGAAATAAAAATTGCACATGATTCGCACCTCTTTGGAGCTTGAATGTAAAACGATGGTGCTCAGTTTTTTATTTCAAAGTCATGTTCGCCTTCTTGTACTCCAAAATCTTTACATGCATTCCAGGAACCCGTTCCTTCTAAACATTCATTCGATTTCGTCCAGTCTGTTCCAAACACACGTCAATCACCCCCTCGTGGGACCACGAACTATCAGAAGCCTACACTAACACTAAAATTATAAAATTATAATGGGATAAAGTGCAAGCAAGGTATAGAGAACCAAGAAAAATATTTGAAAATAATTCGAAGAGTGAGGGCAAAGGAGGACCGCGTGACGTTGAGGGTGGCGAAGAATCGAGGGTTTAACCAGAGGTTAACTCTAGCCTAATAGCTATCTATTTACCTCCCGTTTTGAGTCTTCTACTTCTACCCCTCTTACAACCAGAAATTCGAAACTCGATTCTTGAAATTAGTGAGACAAAGATACTCCGGCTGATTATTTAAAGTAACTCGTTGAACTCGCACCAACAATCGCGACATAGGGCCGTGCACGTATGTCGTTGATTAGATTTTGATATAATTCGAGGGTTGGCGGTGGTGGTCCGCGAAGCAAAGGTGGCAAAGGAACCGCTGGAGGAGCCGACGCTAGGGGTGGCGAAGAAACGCTCGTGGGTGAGCGTGTCGAAGACGCGTCGGTTAGGCGGAGAAAGAGGGATGAAACGTGCGAAAGAGAGACTCGTATAACAGAGTAGGGGAAGGGGTACGGTCGAGTCGCGCTTCACGGGGTTGTTGAAGCTTCGCGGCTGAAGCGTGCAGGCGCGTATACACAGAGAGGAAGAGCGAGAGAGAGAAGTGGCGGCGTGAAACGACAAAGCGGCCATTGCAGGATGGGTGCGGTCCCGCGGGCCAATCAGAGACACGAGTCGCGGACCGGTCGGCCAATCAGACCGCGCCTTCCACCCGTCTTTTGTTTCTAAATTTGCGCGCGCGGCGGGGACACAATATAACGAGCGCGGGACGAAAAGAGGGGTTGGTAATCGTTAACGGTGATATTTTTGTGTGGGAGTGCCAGGGCTTTCTTCCTCTTTTCTCTACCTCTTCTTTCACTCCCCCCTCTCCCATCGACACCCGCGCCAACCTCCTACTCCTTCGTCCCTCCGCCACTCCGACGTTTACTCTCTTCGTCTCGCTCCGTCTCGCGAATCTCCTTTCGCTTCTCGATCCAACTCGCTCGCACCGCGAGTTCCTTCGTCCCTTGCTCTGTTACTGCCTGTTCCCCGACGACTTCGAGCCCCCTTTTTTCTTTTCTAATTTCTTTGTAGCTCCTTTCTGCCCCTTTGTTCCGCGCGCGCCTTTTTTTGTTTCGGAGCGCGCTCGTGTGCGCGCACGCCCACGCGTGTCTCGGGGCTACGACGCGAGGACGAGCGCCGCGGCGGCCAGTTTTCGTATCGATTAGGGCCATTTTCTGGCGGTTGACGCGCTCTACGCGAGTTCAGACCGCGATCGAGCAATCGCTGACACCTTCAGAAATTTTGTCGATAAACTCGGGAAAGAGTAGCCGAATCGTAAATTTAATTTATGTTGATCCGAGAGTCAAGTCAAAGAGAAATATGTTACTCTATGAATATAAAATTATGGAAAGTGGCCTTTTAAATATTTCAATTGTGCGCACATTCTCTATTCTCCAATTGTCTACGCTATGAAAATTCCGTTCTAACGGCTTCACCATTCGTTGAGTCGTAACGCGCTGTTGACTCTGAAATTTTTGAAGAGTAGACCGGAAAGGGCTGTTTCCGCTATCAGGCGATATTACCGTCTCCAACGGTTAATTTCACAGTACGCCAACTGTCGGGTCTGTCACGTTGAAGGGTTATTAATTGAAATACCTAGAATCATGGCGGTGTGAGTCAGAAAAGTAAAAAGTATATCTACAGTATATCGTCGCTTTTTCGAAGCCGCTTCGTTCGATAAGAGTCTGTTCGATCGAAAAAAAAAAATTGAAAGGGAGCTGGCAGGTCTCTGTGACGAGACGCTTGTTGATTTTTTGTATTAAGAGGCTTTCTCATTTCGAAGGGGACAATGGCATGGCAGACGAAACGTCCACGGAAGGGAAAGAAGAAAGGAAAACGTCTTCTTCCAAGAACAGAGAGGACACAAAGGATATTTCTTCGTCTTCGGGTCGCGACAAAATGAGAAACTTTCAGACGTCTGAAAGCATAGTAGACTTCGTAATGTTCGTTGTCGGAACTCCTCGGGTACATAAAAAAGATTAGATTCTAACTCCGGCATTTCGATGAAGTTTGAAGCTCGAAGAGGATGGCATCTGTTGCCCTCGATTCGGTTTCCATCTTTTCGATCCAACGTCTAATTTTGCAGGACTCGTCGGGACGAGTTGTTCGCGCCGGATGCTGACTATTCGTAGAAAGAAAGGTCGGAACGCTCCCGCGGCGAAGTTAATCGAAATGTCTTCGACAGACCTCCGTCCCGGTTGTTCGCGTAATTGTGCATGCGAATCTCCTATGCGACGATATAATTGCTCGTTCCCGCAACTCGGTCCACGGGTCCTGTCGCTTTTCCCGTCAAAATGATCAATCTCCAAGCACATCCCTTCCCAGACGAGATTGAGAACCGAAGCCCCATTCGGCAGCGCGTTACATTTGTACGAGGATAAACATGAAATGAAATTTGGAGTTCTCGTGTAGGGGAGAACGAGAATTCGTAGTTTCCATTTTCTCGCGTTATACTTGGACAATATTTTCATAAAATTCTAATTAATTTCAACAGGGGTGCAAAGTGGGTTAAGGTATATAATAATACTCATTATTTCGAGTATAAACATAAATTAATCTCAGCCGACTGAATTAATCCAATCGTTTTATACTTGCTAACAAATACGTTAAATTATAAAATAAATAACAAGCATGAAACCAGGTCCTATTTAGAGATCGTTGACTCTAATAACGTCTGCGAGCCTCCTCGCGAAAGAAGTTCGACGCAAAGGGTGAGATTGATTCCCGAATTCACCCCATACAAGAGGCTCAATAGGAAACAGCACCGGCCGATCGACTTGACTACTCGTTATCGCGATCGCTCTCGTGCTCGGAAAATGAGGCTGCGTCTGATTGGCGCGCGGAATCGCGCACAAACGGACGTAATTTCGGCGACAGGAGGGTTACCAGCTTCTTACGGGGGTGCGAAAATTACAGCCCGCCGCACGTCCTTTCAACGTGATCGATATATACACGCAGAGGGGGGTCCCACATCGCGAATGTGTTTCGGACAAAATGACACCACGAATCACTGTTCGATTACCGTTTAATTTTACCGGCTGACACGCGCGCGAGACGCTTGATAAATTGTGGGCTGCATTCAGAATGGACCTCCGTCCCTTCCTGACGCTAATTCCATTTGCGATATACGATTTTCATTCGGCAATACGCGCGTTAGGTTTGCCGAATGTCTACGGTTCCCTTTATGTTCGCGATATGTTATGTTCGCGATAAAGGAACAGACTGCCATCACTGAACACGAGTCCCACCCAAACTTCAACGCTCTATCTTCCTCTTTCTCGACCAAAGTGAAACTCTCCACCGGTTTGTATCCGCAAATTCGAAGATTCCTCAAAACCCTGGCATCACGGACCAGTTGTTCGAGCCAATAATTACACGCCTACGAGTCGTATCGAGCAGTGGGCCGACGATGATCGTGCACGATCGAAGGGACCCGTCGACGACGCGAGGTGGCTCGCGCGTTACCTGGCAGGCAGTTCTAACGAATCCTCAATGGCGCCTCGACTGAAACGGGGACTGACAATGGAGCCCTGTTGTCAGAAAGGGGGCTTCCTTCAGAGAAACCTTTGTCAAGGAACGTACGTGGAAGCAGGCTGAGAACCCTCCAGAGGGCCCCGTGGATGACTTGCGTCTAGCGAGCCGTTCGTCGCTACTTGAAGTCAATTTTTTCTCGTATAAGCGCGGTCGGCTGGCTTTCCATCCTCTCTCGCGAACGATTGTGCGAGCCACGTCAAAATTCTTCGCTAATGGGCCGCTTACGGCTGAGATACGCGTGTTGTTTTTTCGAACGAGCCCGTGGGAGTCTCGGGCCCTCATTACCCGGATAGCTTCGACCAGGAAAACGTCCGACTGATGAACGAGGATGATTCCCTGTCCTCGAACCATGGCCAATGAACTGTTTGTTGGTGGAGCGTTACGACAGAGTCCCGTTAGTCACTCGTAATCACGTTGTACAGGAAGAGAAGATACTTATCCGGCACCGAGGATTTGTTACAATATTTGTAGAGGACGGATTTGTAATTCTATGAGCAGTTGCTAAGGAATGGTCCAAAGGAGGTTGTTCGTCGGGCAAGTTAGAAGAGTGTTGATCGTTGGAATATTTGGAGTTGAACTTTGCTGAAAAACTTCGGATTGTATACGTTCATTATTTAATAAATAGGTAACAGTTTCATTTGTTATCCAAAACTCGCGTAAAAATTTTCTTTTTTCTGGGTTAAGGTGCAATAAAAAATAAGGCGAATGAATGATTCAGCCTCTCGTGTGCTCGTTCATTAATACGTGAGTCGAAGCGGCGTTTGATCCCCGACAGAACAACTCGTTACGCTCAACAAAATGGCGTTCCTTTCGAGAACTTCCGAGGAGGAACGCTGCGAGCCGCGCGCATAAAGCATCGCTCGTAAAACCGGATAAGAGGTTCGTTTCGAACTCGATCTAGCTCGGCAAAGATCCTCGATTCCTCGATTGTTCTCGTCCAATGGCTCCACGAGAAAGGGAACGCTGCCTTCTACTAAATTATGTGAAAGATTGACCCGATCGTAAACGGGCTGGCCCTTTTTCTTACGATACGAAGACAAATGCGGCAGCTGCCAGCAATAGAATGGAAAACAAAGATGCCTCGATAACTTTACCATCCCCTATTCCAGCACATTTTCAAGTATTCCAAACTTCTCTGTTTGATTACTTTCACATGACTTAAGAGTAGCGGTGGTAAAAGTCTTTTACAGTTGTTTTTATCTAACACATATTTACATTAAAACGAAGAATTATTGAAATATCCCCAAAGGATGTTGTTCTAGGTAACGAGATCCTAGATTCTAGATAATTGTTCTAGAGGAGGAAAAAAGAAAAGGATTAAGTTAAGCTCGTCCTGAATGATACTCAATGAAATATCACTGGCAAATAATAATGAACGTAGAACAAGATGGAAGTAATCCTTCATAGTCCGTAGAATCTTGTAACTCTTTCGCTTCGTCGTGAGTTCACATTAGGAGAAAATGATCGAGCTCCCCGCATTTAGATTGCTCGCGCCATCAAAAGCGAGTGAAAGGCGTCCAGAAGTTCGCAAAAGAAGTCTCCCCGACGCGAATGTCTTCGGGCGACGCGGGACGCTCCGCAAGGACAAGCAGAAAATTAAGCGCTCGGTATTCAAGGAGGAAAGTAATCGCTGAAAATGAAGCATAATCCCCGCCGGCATATTACGAATTTTCATTTTTAATTCTCTCGTTTCCGCGTGCAATTCGTTGTCGCGGGAGTGGCGCATTAACCAGCGAGAACGAACAAAACCGTTTCTCCTCCCTCTCGGCTGCTACCAAAATGGCTCGCAACCAGGGACGGCTTTAGGATAGCTCAGGCGAGGTTTAAGGGCGCTCGTAACTTTATTCGAATAGGCGACGAATGAGAAACACTATATTTATTCCATTAAAGTGATGAGCTTCTTCGTCCATCGTTCGTTTGATACTCGAAATTGAAGTAACTCATGAAACATTTGTTTAGAATAATAACATTCTCTGGCATCACTTTAACGTTTTCAAACAAAAATTATCGTTATAATACATGTGATATTCAGATTTCAGATAAGTTAAGAAAATCACTAGCTGATTAACTAAAGTAACGAAAGAAAGAAAGCGCAAATGTTTTACCTTCGAACACTGATTCAGCAGTGAAAGGACTAACCGACGCGACTCAAGGGGCGACGGGTATTCTCGAGCCAGTCCTGTTTGTGACAATGATGCTGAAGACGTGCAGGAAGAGCGTAAATACGAGCGAGCAACGCGATCCATCGTGCTCGCACCGAATGAAATCGGTGGATTCAAGGGTCCTGGGCCGGTCGTTTAGACCGATGAACAGGAAGAAAGGGAGGAAAGCTGAAAGTTTGGCTCGTTTCGAGGATATAATCTACCCGTGGAGAAGAAAGTAACGAGGAATCGAGTTACGTTCTCCATCCCCCCGGTCCCACGGACCCGTTCCTCTTCAACCCTCTTACGCTCGACTTCGATCTCTCTTCGGGGCTCCTCGTTCTCCGTCCTCCGTCCACCTAAGCTCGCAAAGAAGCCAGGCTAAGAAAGGGTAATGGCGCGGAAACGGCTCAAATGACCCGCGAATTTTCAACGGACGAGACTTTCCACTGCTTGTGTTTATGTTTAATAGGCGGCCGACGTCGTAAGTCGACGTAAATTATGCCGGGATATTACCATTCGCACGGCGAATTTATGGTAATTTTCGGCTCGACTTCGCTGAAACTCTCGCCATCGCATTAAGCATGCGTGAATTATCTCTCCCGCGTTACTCTCTCTCTCTCTCTCTCTCTCGCGACCAATCCACGGCTACTGAAACTTTTGCTTTTCAATCAATTCCGTAACAAAATCACAAGTGCCGCGAACAAATTTTCTTTATTCTTTTGAATATATAAATTCCCATCTACCGACACGATTGCTTGCAGAGGCAACAATAGAATCGAGTCGTTAAATGGTATTTTCCTCTTCAGACAAATCGACGGACAGTGAAATCAGGGTGTTTTCACAATTACCAGCCGGACTAGTTGAAATTATCCCACCCTTAAAACGCCGGCTGTTATTTTAGTTCCAAAGAACAACGATCGTCACGGTATTTTCAGAAAAATTCAATTCTACCTTGCAGGCGTAGCACGACAGGTGGATATCCTGGGTGAAGGTCCGAGGAGACGGTTCGAGTGCCTAGAGGAGACGTTAACACGTTCTAAAGGCCGTGCTAACGCTGTGTAAATAAGGCTGAGTCCTCAAATTAGCCCCTCTCGGCCCGGCTAAAATAAATATTTTCGCGTCGGACCATCGTTAACGGATTACGAAAATCTTCTTTTTATCGGGAAGGCTCGGCTGAAGAGCGTCAACGATGACTTTGATCCGAAATTATGTGATCACGCCAGGAAGAAATTGACACAGCTATGGAGTATCTCTGACACTCGTTGAGCAGACTTTTCGAGTCTAATTTGAATGTAAATTAAGAGATGAGAATTCCGAAAATTATAATTTCTTTTATCACAACTCCGAGAGAGCTCTGAAACGAAAAGCCGAAAGAGTCGAGCGGATTAATTGAATTTCCTCGAAAGGACATTGAGAGCCACCCCCGCGCGTGGAGGCTCGAGAAATCGACGCGTGATTACGCATAGGCCACGGCGAGGGAATCGTCGTCGGTAGTAAATTTCGTGGCCTGGTCCGTGCCCAATTATTGATTTTGTCTTTTCGATGGCCACGACCGCGACAGGAAAGCGATGCACGCGCACAGCGGCGTTCAGGGTACGCATGAAGGGTGTTCGCGTGTGTGCTCCGCGCCAGAGGGGGTTACAAAGCTACGAACGCATTAAATACTCGAGAGCGCAGTGTCCTCGGATGAGCTTTACGCGCACCTACACCCTGGACCACTGACACGAGCGCGCACAAACACACGTCATGCGCTCGCGACAGCCCATCCACAAAGACGGGAGCCTAAATTGATTGCGTCTAAAATCCAACGAGCTTTCTCGCCTTTTCGTTTCCCAGCCGCGAGCCAGGCGACACCAGCACGAAGATGGCGAGGTACGACCTTTGTGGCGGAGCGACGAGTGCGTTTCAGAAAAATATAACCTCGCAAAGAGGCTTTCTCTTTTCCCTCTTCCTATTTTTCTTCCCTTCCAATCCTGCACGTCGCTCGCCCTCTTTCCCTGCACGCCGAACCTCTATCTCTCTCGCCACAATCCTCTCTTTTTCACTTGCTCGCGCAAACGTGCCATAGTTTCTATTTTTACAATTCCAACTGTTATATAATTAGTAATAATGTACACCGAGAACCCAGCGTGCAGACGTCGAGACAAATTCGATAACCGGAGGAACAGTGGAATGACCACGTCACAAAGAAAATATCCGCAGAAGAAACGGAATACGGAGAAAAAAGGCAGCGCTATAAGGCTTTAATAAAACCGCAGAACGATCAAAAGAAATTTTCAACGCGTCGGTAATCCTAAACGGTGGAACGACTCGAAAAGCACGCGGGCTCGATGGGACGCGTAATTTCGACCGATTGCTTTTTAGACCCGGAGCGTTTTTACGTATAATGGCGCGTAATTACGAAACGATTTCATCGTTTTCCAGCAGTCGAATTCAACGAGTTTTTCAGCGAACCAATTCGTCGCGAACGAGTGGCTGGCAAAGTCTCGCCGTCGACGACCAGTCGCGACCCCGTTACCCCTCGCAGCCCCCTGTACCTCTCTACCCCCTACCCCCTATTGGCGTCATAATTGCCGACAGATCGAATTAAAGTCGAATTATAGGATTTTCCACGTGTGATTCAGCGAGCAACAATTCCCGCAGGGTACGAGGAGGGCGCTGATAATCCAGTCATAAGAAGCGCCCGATCGTTCGCTCATAAAAGCAAGCTTATACGGTGCATCACGAGCCTCCGAAACCAATAGAGACCCTGTAACCCCTCGATAGGGTTCTGGCGGCGAGCTCATGAATTTTCTATCGCTCGTAGTCGAATGATTAAATGATCCACACGGTCAGGGGGTGGCTCTTTGACTTTTGGGCGTCTAGACAGACACTGACAAGTGGCGAGAGCGTCCCCATTCACCGGCACCCCTAACAGGAGTCCCAGGGTTAAGAAGGTCTAAATCTCCCGTTCCCACCGAGCGAAAATTACTTATGGAAACCGAGCAACCACAAATCAGGAGACTCTCACGCATCAGGCGGCAATTTGCCGAGCGATTCGTGCGTCAGACAGTTCCTTAGGTCAGTGATTTTCAGGAGCGGAAGGAAGCTGGTCGAAGCTCGTAAAATCGTCGGCAAACAAAGCGATGAATTCCGGCTGGCCGCGTTCCACCCCAAAAATTGACCAGTAACGTCGCGCATCTCGAGTGTCCCGCGGTCGCGTCCACCGGGTGGCAAATAAATAAGGGCCCCGACGCGATGGAAATCGGGGGGACACGCGAAACATCCAGCAATTTGGGCGTTGCGCGATTGTCAACGGAACCGCTTATAAATTCTAATAAACCCCGTTGCGCAGCAGGGAAATCTGGCGTGGTGTGGGTGGTCGGGGGGCGCTCGGGGCAGGGAGACACTGGCTGGATGCGGATATAAATCTCGACTAACCGAATTAAGTTAGAAGCATGGGCCGAAGTTTCGCCACGCCCTCGCCGCCGATGAAACGCTATCGAAACCCGGAGTCTGCGTGGTGAAAACAGCGCTGAGACAGGAGACGAGGAAACACGTCTGCGTGGAACGGGGATGAAACGGAAAAAGGAAACGCGATACCGAGCTGTTCGTCTTGACGTTAATTAATGAGACACGGGTCTCTCCTGGAGATCAACGAGATAGATATCTTGGCCGTGTCGCGTTGAGGAAATTGGTAAGAAAATCCTAAGAGAAACAGCCCTTAACAGAGGAGGTGAACAGGGATTCGATTAATTGTTCAACGAAGAGGGGGCTAGACGTGGCATTGTGTTCCCTGTCTGGTTTCGCGAAGGAAAAGATCGATTTTTCGGTGGTCCCTGAAATTGTTTGGATCAATGATCGAGCAAACGTGACAACGGTATCACGATGTTAATACGATCCTTCAGGGTGCGAGACTCGTCTAATAGCATTCGGATATCAACCGTTAACCAGCATAACAGCTTCATCAGGATCCCTATTAGTGTCCAGGCTTTGTGTACCGCACAATCGATCACCTTAATCAGGTGATTTCCTGTTAATCAACCGATCGGTGCTCGTGACTGGAAGGCGTGGGAGAATCATTTTGGACTATTAATCCTCATTTGCGAAACTGACCACTCTGACATCAAAAGTTGAGAAATCGGTCCTTTAAATTCTACTATTCTATCTAGTCGATGCTAATACACTTCCTTGCTAGATCATTTCCCCCTCAATCGGATGCCATTTATTAGTCTCAACGCCGCGATCGAACACTCCTATCTAGTGATTTCCTGTTAATCAACCGATCGGACCTCGATACTACGAGCTGTGGTCATATCATTGTGGGCAGTTTATTTTGGTTCCGTATACCCGAAACTCTATACCCCGAAACAGAAGAAATTTCTTCAGCAACGTGGACCCACGAGTGCCCGGCGAAGGGATTCATTCTCACCCAAATACTGCAGTCGATATTAATACACTCTTTCGCGATCCTTTCTGCCCAGGGCTAAGTCATGATTAACGCTCGGGACCCTCCTGGTCGTCCTTCGTCCAGCAAGTGTCCCACCTAATGACGTCCCAGGCGCGTGCCATTTCGCAGCATGGGGTCCAACCCCCTGCTCCCAAACCGAACTATTTGTCGATGACCAACGAGCCTATCCGAACATGCTTGTCCGCGCATTACGAGGCAAACAAGCGACGCCGCGCTGTTTTTCGGGGGTTAACGCGTCCTCGCAAGTTCGCCGCACACGCGTTACTTATTGGAAGAGATTAATTGGCTTACCGATTCCCCAACTCCTGGTTGTGGGAACGAGCCATTATTCGCCCCGATGATCGTAGTACGTCATATTAAACGATCTGTGCAAAGTGTGATTCAGTGCCTGCGCGATTGGGAAAATAGGGAACGTTCCTTTGGGAGTATCCTCGCTGATAACTTCGAACGAGGACTTGGTGAAGCGTCAGAATTAAATTTAGACATAATTAGGAGTTCTGTGATTTGTAAACTGTTCCCTAGAATTTTCTTTTTTAATCGTTCACTTCCGATTCTTATATGCTTGGACAAATTACGACATAGAGGGTTGGAAAAGGGAGAAGAGGGAAGCGTTTAATAACCAAGAAGGAAAGCGTTTAATAAGCACGTAACGGGCATCTAATACGAATACGTCCCAGGATCGGTTCGAGCTTTGACGACGCGGGTATCGCGCAGAGGGTTGGGGAGATCGCGCAGCCAGAGTGGGAGATCGACTCGGCAGGGGAAAGGGGAAAGCAGAGAACTCGATATCTCATTATCGGTCGATCGTAAATTGAAGTTACCGGTGGGGAGTAACGAGATCTCCAATTATCCTCGGGACAGTATCACCTTGCGCGGATTGTATTGGTGCTAGCTACGACTCGAAGGTGGAAGGCGTATCAGCCGATGAGATCCGCGGGATTCTTAGCTCTTCCGTTCGCTGGGAACGCTCGGATTCCGAAAGACAATGTCGACTGGGGCTCCTGAGAGAAAAATAACGGTCTCGTTCTCTTGCTGGCAATTTCGTCCCCGCGCCTCCTTGTCTTCCGCGTCGCCTGTCGCGAGGAGATGGGCAGCATTCTCATCCGAACGAAGAACTTTTCACAAATAGTGAAATGTGAACAAGTTTTGGAAGGGGAATTCATTCGATATAAATTACTCGATAAGAGTAAGTATCTAATCACAATCCTGCGAGTTGACATAGATGCTCACGTCGCGACGATCCTGAGTACTCTTGGACTGCGAACGAAAATGTCTGCAAGTCCAGATCTATTAAAATAAAGTTGCTTCCAACTCTGTTATCGCGGCTGGGTGTTCCTGACCGCCTGGCTCTCTCCACGGCGGAAAATCAAAAAGCTTTCGGTTAGGTAGACCTTCGAGGACCCTCATCCTGCTATAGTACCTGACGGCAACTCTTCAGCCTCAGTTTCAATACATCGCGCTGGCATCGAGCTCGAGTGTTGCAGCAAGAAGCAGGCAGGTGGGTGCCGTCGACTCGTCCTCTCCACCCGCGTTTCCTATCTCCCTCTCTCGATGCCCCCGCCTCGCTATCACCGCCACCGTATCCTCTTCTTGTTCTTCTCTTCCCTCCGTTTTCCCGTTCCTCCTCGCCCGATCGCTGGCTATCCCTTGACTTCGCGACCGTGTATCCTGATATCGGTGTATTGGGAATCCATAGGAAGTTACCGCGGGTCCCTCTTCCACCTCCATCCGACATCACCCTCTTTGCTTCGCCTCGTATCACTCCGTACCAACACTAACTCGAGTCTAACTTGGACGTACATAGCTGGTACTCGCCTCCACCTCCCCTCCGGAGACTTTCCTTTGCACTTGTCCTTCTCTCCAACGACTGTCTCTGTCCTGCTTCATCCGCTTCCCTGGCTACCCCACCCACCCCGCCGTTTCCACTTTTCCAGGCTCTCTCCCCGTCGCACTTTCTATATCGGCCGTCCCTCTCCCTTTATTCCCATTCCCTTTCTCATCCTCTTGTTTTGGTCCAATAGTCAGTCGCCGGTCTGATCGATGATACGCCAACAGCCAGTACTGCGCATGGCCGACTAAATACAAACTCACTCCTTATTATACCGGGTGTGCCAATAAAGGGGGTGGCGAGCCAGAGAATGGGAAGGACGAGGGGCAGAGGAGTTGGGGGCGGACGAGGAGGAGAACGAGGGGGTGGTGGGAGGACAGAGAAGCCCACCGTCGTAGTTCCCGCTCCTTCGAGTCGACGAACGCCACCATAAAGGATCCTCTTCCTCCTCGTTGCCCGTTGGCGTTGCTGCTACCGCTGCTTCTGCAGTGCGACCCCCTCCCCCGATCATCCCACCCACCTCTCGCGGCCTCTATATATCCATTCTCCGTCAGCGTGCTTCGGTGTCTCCGTCTCTTGGTAAGCTATTCCAGGATGCCGAAGGATAATCCCGGTACGCGATTTCCGATCCCTACCAACTATAAAGGACTCATTGGGCGACGGACCTGGCAGCCCTCGCCAACTCCGAAGGCGTCTTTCTATAGAACGCCTGCCTCGTTTTCTAAAGGGGTGTGATACTACTTCTGCGAACTTCTTCGGACACCGGGACTCTTTGTGAACCCTCGACGCGGACTCGCGACAGCCCCGCGATGGACCTCTTCGGGGAAGTTGGTGGCCCCTTCCGTCGCTGCTCTGTTCAATTTCACGTTATGCGAGCCTTTTGTTAATCCAGGCGTACATAAGTTCATGTTTGTAGGTCATACTTTTGTATTCGCTCTCGGTATACGCGAGTGATAGAAGCTGTTGCTAGACGACTTTTATTTCAATCTCTTCTTCAAGATATCGGATGACCGACGAAAAGAGCGCGCAAACCTAAAGATGCCCATCTTTTTGTATCGGACGAAGCATGTCTATGTTTTGATATCACGCTAAAGATGTCTATAGGAAATCGCAGAGAGAGAGAGAGAGAGAGAGGGTGGGGGGGGGGGGCAGTAAACGGTTCACCCCGCAATAAAAGTCAAAAGAGAGTTGCAGAAGTTGTTCGCTGAGTCGCTCGAACTCGAAGACCGTTTAAAGTCGATTTCTTCGATTTTCGTCACGCAAGCACGTCGGTTACGACGGGACTTCGCGAAGTCGCTTGGAAATCGAGTAACAGCTTTATGATCGGTACAATGATTTACGCGTCGGTGAATAGAACACGGCTGTCCACGATCAATGAAAGATTTCCAGCAGGATTCTCTCGTTCCGCGCGACCATTACCGTTTCCGCGACGCGGCCTCCCAATCCCTTTTCGTTCCTCCGCATTCCACGCGTCTGCTTTTCCGCCTTCATCAGCCTGGAATGACGGACCGTCACGTACGATTACGCGATTTCCGACTCTGAAAACGGATTGACGGTGTCACAGTCATCAATTGAACGAAACTGTGAATTCCCACGTCTGCGAGGTTGCGTAATTTATTTGCCCCCCCGCCCCTCCCCCCGCTTTGCGAATTTTAATAAAATTAACGGAGACGAACGCGTCACAATACTTACCGTCGTACGTGTCACTCGGCACTTTAATACTACTGGGTCCTAACGACGTGAACACAAGTGTTGAATTCTTACAAAAAGTTCGAGATCGACGCCAAAGAAAAGAGGAAAGATAGTTGTGCAACCTTTGGTTGATCTCGTATTTGATCTCGTAGGATTGAATGATAACGAGCAACGTTCTCGCAGAAAGAGGAATACTAATGTGTTTCGTTCTTAAACTCACCCGCAGAACAAGCTCGCCGATGAGTCCAAGTAGCAGATCCAGAAACGCATTAATATTCCTCGTCGCGCCAGAATCGTCCTCGTTACTATTAATCCCGAAATGACTACAAAGGGAACAAAGATATCTCAATTTGGATTTATCGTTAAGATCGCGCCTAATGTAGCCTATAGGAGCACAATGGCTCGCGTTCCTCGACGAAAACGGAAAAACATTTGCACGAATATTATTCTGCAGCGGGAGGGAGGATGGTGAATCGCGAAAAAAAGGCCGGGGCAGTTCGTTCGAAAGCTAGGCGGAAGATAATTTCGGGGCGGCAAGGCAAATTGACAGGGCAACGGGTTCCCATTCACTCGAATTACGTTCCAATTCTGCCGGTGACTTTAGCATTGTTGCTACAAATTGGTACACGCCCTGGCCTTCGTCCCCCTCCCCCGTGTCTGCCCGGTACACACGTCGTCGCAAATGATGCGTGTGCAGGCCTTTTTTAAATAACATCCTCCGCCGATCACGTACACCTCTCGCTGGGAAGGAGTTGAATGCGCGTGACGGATTGGCTGCTGTCGAATCGTTTCGAAACGAAGCGACGATGTCGATGAAACGATTCCTGCTGGCAGGATTTCGCTGGTTCGACGTTCGATCTTCCTTTTTGTTTTTCGATAAATAATCGTGCCATTATCTAACTTTTTTTTTTTTTTACATACAAGAATGCAGAGATCGCAAAAAACCTCGGGAGCCATTATCGCTTATTAAATTAGTTGAACTTACATTAAAATCAATCGTGTTTCTCTGGTAGATGGAATTAACACTTATATTGATGTACATTGATGTTCACAAAGCGAGCCAGCACGGTTTTCTTGTTTAACTGAAACAGAAGTGTATCGATGATGATGATATTAGTACGGGAAAGATGGAATAAATTCGAGTAAAACGCGGTAATGTTGCTGTTGAGCGCAGCGATCGAGAAGTATCATACAGAGGTATCGCTTGCGAATGCTGATCTGCTCTCGATTGCATAAGAATATCGTTTTCCACGATATCGCGTCCTGGAGCTTGTAAAGCACTGACTCCAGTTGCATACGCGCGCAGACTATGGGAAAGAGGATTCGGTGCTAAAGCGTTTCCACCTAGGTGGAAATATCGCGCTCGAATTCGATCACTGCAACCAAAACTTCGCGGCAATACGGAAGAAAATACTCCATCGCAGGTTATATAACAAATTTCACAACCACGATTAGTTTACTCATTGTCAGTTCACGGAGCGGGAAACTTCTTAGGAATTAAGCTCGTTAAAGTTGAAACTGGTCCGTGGACGGGAAGCGTGTCTAGAGGAAGCGGCACGCGTCGCCGCCCTAGGTGGTCCGATGATCAGAATCGTTAACAAGTAGCCTAACTGGATACTGGACCGCGAAAAACAGGATAACGAGCCCCGAGGTGATCGTTTAAGCGTAATAGTTGACTGTGAGGATGCACAGAACCGCACGCACGAAACTGATCGCACGCAACTGGGCTCATCCCGCGCCAATTAGGAGACAATGATCATTAAATGAACGTGTGAGTCAAGAGTGTGGTCAGGAAAGTCTCGTTCAGTTCAGGAAAGCCTCTTTGAGGCTGTGGAAGCAATATTCGAACGCTAACAAGCAATCTTCTGCTTGGTGGGATTTCTTCGGCTACCGATACTCGCTTAGGGTTACTGTGACGCGATTATCCGATGAACCACGCTTTATAAAATGAGTCGTGTGCGCTCGTAATTTGAAATTAGGTTGACGAAATGTAATTCTACTTTTGTATAGAAAATATGGGGATTTTTATACGTGTATATTAATTTCTCGTTGAAAAGGACCTTGGCATATTCGAAATTTATCGTTTCAGGTGTGGTTTCAAAACCGGAGAGCAAAATGGCGCAAAACGGAGAAGTGTTGGGGCAGAAGCACCATAATGGCGGAGTACGGTCTGTACGGAGCGATGGTACGACACTCTTTGCCACTTCCTGAGACCATCCTGAAGAGCGCCAAAGAGAACGAGTCGGTAGCGCCGTGGCTGCTAGGTGAGAATCGTCAGTGTTTCGTTCCCCCGAAATTTCGACGCAGTCGAACGCATTAAGTTTTGCTAACTTCCGAGACGCGATCTTCTTTCTGACCCTTTCGCTGCTGAACTTATCGGCGAATTAATTTACTCCTTGACATTACTGACATGCACTGAATTTCTCGCAGCAGTTGAAAGACGCGGAAAAGAAGTAGCAGGTGAAGGCGACGTACAGTGGTCCAACTAATCCAATATAAGCAGAAAAATTTATTTTTGAGTTTGTAAAGTCTTGATAGTTCCGCAGCTGGTGGTTTCGGTACTGTCTCTGCTAGCTTTTATTCGGAGATTGCGCCACTGTGCGACGGGGCCGTGCTCGGTTTTTGTCTCTGCTGGAGATAGGCACAATTTTATTGAAATAATAGAATCAACGTGAAACGTCCTTCGACGTTTATACAATCAAACAATTCGGCGAAAACATTGATTGATATTTTATAAGAATTATGCCCATCTGCGGTTTCTACCGGTGACTCGTTTCGTTAATCCTCTGCAACCCGAATTACGTTCGACTTCTGAGCGTCAACAAAGAAAGATGCAACAATGAACAACGATAGATTAAGTTAAAGATTGAAACTACGAGCAATGGGTATATGATTTCAGTGTCACGCGGGGTTATAGAGGGTTAAAAGTCATACCGTCGGAGCCAGCAACGCTTAATGAACGCGAATCAAATTTTAGAGCAAATCTCGACTTTGTTTTTCTTTTCGTGTGTATCAGCTCAATCATCTAAGACGAGCAGCTTTAGTCAAGATATCGAAAATAATCAAGAACTGATTGACTGTGGCCCCGCAGGGATGCACCGGAAGTCAATCGAAGCGGCGGAGCATCTCAAGTCTGGCGGCGAGGACAGCGGAAACGACCACAACGGAAGCGGAAGCAGCCCCCATCATAGCCATCACCAAGGCGGACCGACCAGCTCCGAGAGCGGACAAGAAAGTCAGGATGGCATGGGGCCTTCGTCGTCTTCAGGTACCCACCAACTTCATTTCACCCACGTTCACGTTTCTGCGAATTAAACCACGTAATCGGACAAAAATAACCCCGAGTCGTTTCTCTACTATCCATCCAGTTGTGGTAAATTGTACTCAAAATTTCAATGAGAATCCTGAAATTATTGTTGTTACACGCGCCAGTCACACCTTTTAAGGTTCGAGTAACTCGTTCCCACTGTACCTCATCGGAAACTCGATAGAATCGATTACCACCAGGTCAACGACTAACCAGCTCGAATCTCCATTTCACAGGAATGGTCCAGGACACGGAGCAGCTCAGGAACGAGAGCATCGCCTGTTTGAGGGCGAAAGCCCAGCAGCATCAACTGCAACTGAGCCTCCAGCCCACGGCGGCGCCCACCAGTAGCGCGTACCCGCCGGGTCCCCCGTCGAGCACGCTTCACGCCTCCGTTTAATCGCCGTTTCGACGATTTTCCCGCAAATCATCGAACCGAAGAAGTCGTTCAACAACTTAGAGGAGAAGACAGTCCATTTCCGATCGATCAGCCGCGGAGAAGTCGATCCAACCGGCTCTGCGAATCCAGCAGGCGACGCCTCGAGACGCGAACGAGAGAAATTATTCGAGTTATTGTTGGCAGCATTTTTTTTTTTTTTAAATGTTCTTTCGAGATGATCGAGAACGATCGGTTGACAGAGAAAATCGCCCATGCGAGGACGGAGCTGCCACAAATAGAATCACGGAGACCGATCTCGACGGAGTATTGTGGACGTATGAGAAGATGAGTCCCGAAGGGTACCAAGGGATAAGAGAGACTGCTTCTTGACGCTGTCTGTGGGCTGCACGCGGTCCAGAGGAGCTGCCTACCGGGAGATGTGCAAACGACACACCACCACCGACACCCCACACAACGAATACTTTGCATCCGGCTGCATCATCGAAGCGATAGTCGATATCGCACAGGGCCTACTTCACGCTTTCCTCGTATCTCCCTCGAACTAGATAGGACAATGTCGATCGCGAGGGGAAACGGACAACGGGAATTACTTCGAGTCGGTCCTCATCAACGAAACGGTGGCCTATGGACGGCCGGTACAATGACAAATCATCGATCGCGAAGCGTGGAAGGCTTTCCAGACGTCGGCGTCGGCTCGATTATCGCGATTTCAGATTCGAGGAGTCTATGTCGTTTAACTCGACAGGGAGAGACCTCATCTGTCCTCGGATTTAGGGTTGCGCAACGTGTAAACATTGGAGCTATTGCATTCTTTTTCCGTAAGAAAGAATAATTGAATCCAAACGAAAATTAGGAAACACTCGCATCGAAGTGTAAAGCAAACCTAAATCTGAGGAGAAGTTTGGGTCCTGTCCTTGTCAGGATCGATCTGACGCGAGTAGCCGACGAGGTGGATCGCCGCTAACTATTTAGGAGTTATAGCCGCTTTAAATAGTGCGAGTATATGTGTAATATATACTATAGGAATTGTATTATGCATTACACATATACGTATATAAATATATACATAGGTATGACGACGCACGCTCGCGTGTGTGTATGTGTGCCGCATCGAGATATTGAGTACAGCGAAGAGGTCAGTCTGGTACTTTGAGCCATAAAATTACTGTTAGCATTTTTTTATATAAGATAGATCAATCGAATCCGAATGAGAGTTAGTGGACGTATACCTCTTTTAAGACAGACGATTTCAAGCTGGTCGTGAATGAATTAATGTCATGTATAATTATCCTCGAAATCACCAGACTGTTCTCCGAATTCAGGAGAGTGTGTTTGAGTACGATGAAACGAACATTGCGCCTTTTGGAGACCACCGAACTAGCAACGAACGACGGATCGAACGAATCACCGTGACGAGTGAAACGAATAACGAATTAGAAGCCACAGACACATCGAACATGACTTCGAAGACGCCTCGGGGGCGTCGTCGAACAATCCTCCGGGTCTTCGAATAACGATAGACTCGCGAGGAATTCTGAATGCGAGAATCCTGGATTTATTTCATCGATAACGCGTGAGTGATGTGTGCATGAATGAATGTGTCGTGGACACCGCGAGATAGCGTGTACACGAGAAACTGTTTATTAGCGAACATTTCCTATACCCCCAAGTACTTAAAGAAGAACGTAACTGTTGTCAAATGTGCAATATGTCGGTATAAGTTCTAGCTCGTTAAGGCATTATACTTTATTTACGGATCCACCTACGTGAGGTGGTCGTCGAAGTAACGACGCCTCGATGGACGATCGACTCGTTGCTGATCGGGACCAGGGATGGGCAGAATTCTTATCCGAATCAAAATTTCGAGTAACGAACGAGAGGCTTTCGTCCTTTACGCGTTGAATAAAAATTAGAATTTAAATTATTCACGCTTAACAGGCGAAGTCTCGAAAGAGGACAATGTTCATTGGTCTTCGAGCAATATTTTGATTCCTCGACGTTTCGGCCTAATGGAACAGGCTCTTACAGGGAATTAAAATTGTATAACACTAATACGATTAATTTTGCCTGTCTCTGGTTAACATTGATCGTAGGATGTGGATTGTAAAATGAAATGGAGTAACTTTGGGCCGACATGACCGGAGGTCGCGTTGCATTCTGGAGTGAACGAAACCGACTAGTTGTTTGTTACATAATTTAGGAGCCAAGATAGATCGTTCTCGCGGGCCATTCTTGGGACTGTGTATTGTTAAAAAGTGTAAAAAAGAAAGATGAAATTTGTCGGTGTAATTCCTCTGATCTATTTCGCATCCCACGGTTAACGAAAAGCACAGAAGTGGGCAAAATTTTATTTCAATAATATACGACGAATAAATCATAAAACATCCTATAACGATTCATTTGCGAACTGTATACTCGAGTAACTTTTTAACCCTTCAACGTGAACTGTGTGTAATTATATTTTCATTTAAGAGATCGAAATACATCTTTTATTCGTGACTGGAAATTTGTATCTAGACAAGAATTTTGCCCATCCTTGCCAAAGTGCCGAACTCTATTTGTAATTTTTATTCCTCCACTTCGAAGCGAGTCCTCTCTGCCGCGATGGCGTCGTTACCTTACCCCCACCCACTGTATATAAATATATAAATACAAAGTATACATATATAAATATATATATATATATATATAAAGAAATATAAATACGAATATATGTGGTTGCGAGGCACGCTAAGTCGGACGAGTCTCTTTGCAGTTTTACGTTGACAGAGTCGGTCCAGCGATCGGCCATTTTGCACAACCCCGAGTTTCTCGAGTCTTGCTTCCTTTTGCACGTTCCTTTACGATTAATTTGCTTGAATGACGACAGCGATTCCCAGATCCAAGAGGAAAATGCTTCGACGAGCAGAGGGTTTCGTTCGTCTTAGACCCACCGGATTATTACACGTATCGTAACGCACTATAATTTAAACGAATCAAATACGGGATGAGGTAACCACATGCTCCACGGAGGCAAGAGTGAAACGAAATGACGAAAATTGGAACAACGGCCGTTGTATGTGAGACACACACATTTAACGACGCTCGTCGAATCGCAAGCGAACTCCCTGTATCTGAATGCCCCAACGCATGCATAGTAGTCGGCTAGTGTATGTAATAAATAAAGTTTCTGAACAAAACGGCAACTGCGTTCGTGTTTTGCATCTTCGTCCCTTCGATGGATTCTTCTTTTTCTTCGTAGCAGTGGTCCGGAAATAAAAATTTATGAATCTAGATTTAAAAATAGGATTGAAAGCAAAAAAACAGTGACAGTAAAACGATTTCTGCTTCTGAGGTATTAACAACGCGACGAGACTATTTCGTTAAAGCCCACAATTAAGTCTAATGATGATCGTGGATTTCTCAGACGCGGCGTTTAATAATTCTCATTTAAAAAATGAATTATGGGCTTCGATGTATCGTGAAATTTTTTTCTTCCACATCGTTTTCAAGCGATAATGGCGCCCGATATAAAGAGTTCTTTGAACAGGGAAAATAATTAAAAGTTTATTAATTGACGTAGGATTTGAATTTTTACGCGAATGTAAAATTACGCTCGCGACCTAAATTTATAACAAATCCCCGCCGAACGTCGTTAATGCAAATGAAATTTTACCTCGTTGAATACAATCATTTTTCTACGAGTGCTATTAATTGATATCTCATCATATGTGACTCAGTACAGAACATATAACGTTTTCATCGTTTTAACGGTAATTAGCGTCTAAAATATGGTACCAGAGACATAGTTATGCAAGACAAGAATTGTTTCAGTCGATTTTTAATAGAAATAACAACTAAAATGCAGCTTACAACCGAATTTTTGTTTGATTTTCAAATATACGCGCGTTTGTGGGACGTGAATAGGTATCGCCATCTTGCGGTGAGCAAGCCGAACTAAAATCCCGACCTCCGTACTGCGCTCCAGCGGGAGAACGCCCAAGTTTGTCCTCGATTAGTTCTTTTTTTTACCGCTAGATGGCGCCATTTGGCACAGTCAAAACATTTATTTATAGCACGGATCTAAAAACGGTTTTCTATTCGTATTTTAACGTTATAAACCCGCTGAAGGCTTTTGAACAAAATAAATTCAATAAAAAAAAAAAAATTGTCGGTATTTAATAAGAGGTGGCGCCACCAGGTGGGAAAATGTCAAAGTTCGTTGAGGAGTAGTACCTCTTTTGAAACGTTAGGTGGTACTAGTTGATGGTGAAAATACCGACAATGAAGTTTTGTATATATTAGAGATCTCAAAACATTTTCGTAGGTGTATTCGAACGTTGCAGAGCTTCTAATCAGCTTAGCAGTACATTTATTGCACGTAATCGTATAAATAAAACAATAAAAGAAATGTCGGTAATCTCTCTTTTAGTGTCGCCACCTAGCGTTTAGAACGTGGTACTATTTCTTAACAAACTTGGGCGTTTTCCCACCCGATGGCGCCACCTCTTATTAAATACCGACAATTTTTTTTTTTTATTTAATTTATTTTGTTCGAAAGCCTTCAGCGGGTTTATAACGTTAAAATTCAAATAGAAAACCGTTTTTAGATCCGTGCTATAAATAAATGTTTTGACTGTGCCAAATGGCGCCATCTAGCGGTATAAAAAAGAACTAATTGAGGACAAACTTCTCCGCTGGAGCGCTGTACGGAGGTCGGGATTTTAGTTCGGCTTTCTCACCGCGAGATGGCGATACCTATTCACGTCCCATAAACGCGCGTATATTTGAAAATCAAACAAAAATTCGGTTGTAAACTGCATTTTAGTTGTTATTTCTATTAAAAATCGACTGAAACAATTCTTGTATTGCAAAAGTATGGCTCTGGTACCATCTTTTACACGCTAATTACCGTAAAAACGACGAAAACGTTACTCGTTCCGTGTACTCGGAGTCAAATGCCTTGATCGATTTGAATTTCCTCTTTATTCGTTACATTTCTTTATATATTAGTACATGTGACATTAAGGACGCAGTAATATATTAACTGGACATTAATTCTTGTCGAGCTGCTGCCCATTACAAGAACGGAGACATCGATACTGAATATTTACAAAAATACAAAAGCTTACAAAACATCGACTACTATACAACGAACTCTTTCTAGAATCGTTTCGCCTCCACTCGTCGTCTAAACACCGAGAACTAACACGAATTTCCGTCAACGACTTGGCAAATGTCAACGAGCCACTAAATAATCTAATCGATGCTGCGATCATCGTTTTCTAAAGATATAAAATCAGACTTGTAGGTTTCGCTGGGTAGAAATCGAGTTCCACCTCTAGGCCTATCTATTATATCTCGTCGATTCTCGTCGAAAAAGAGTTTTCTCTCAAAAAACATGTTTCAATAAGGAAATTCGTCGGTAGACGAAAGTCAGATCCAAAGCCAGATCTAATCGAGGTCCAATGTTGATATTAACCGAGGCTTCCTTTTCCCATGAGAGCCTCAAATATCTTATTTAGATCTATTGTTCTTAGATTCGCGTTTCTTCTTGGAAATTTTCCTTGGTCCGATTGTTGGCGAAGTTCTTTCGTCGAGGTTTTGCAAAATACTGCCACCGAACGCTGGCAACGTTAACGAAAATGTAATGACTATATATACAAGAAATTATCGCGTGAAACTCTTGCCTGACTCATAACACAGTCGCTTTCAACAATGTACAAATTTGTGTTCGCTCAACATTTTGCGTCTAAGTGGTAATTCTGTCGCGATGTACATTAATTGACGTGTACAGTGAAAGCAAGAAAATTGCATGAAAAAAGCATCGAAATTGCGTGCACGAAATGTACTCGTAGTTTTCTTCTTTAAGTGACGTTCTGTTCGTGGAAAAAGTTCATTGCACACACAGAGAACGAGATTCGACCATAAATATTGTAGATTCTTCAAATGTTTCACTATCAAAGCTAATTCAGTGTCCAATAGGACTTACCAGACGAATAGTGAGCGAAGAAGGAGGAAGACAGTTTCAAGGAAACTTAATCAAAATAATTCTACTTAATCGATGAAGAAACGTAAGTATAACGTAGATTCATCTCCGTATGTACACGCTTTCTACCTCTCGTACTTCTTCTATCGATCCTCGGCTCTCCCCAAAGGATTCAATATTTTCGAACGTCGTTGTCTCCACTTTATTTATCACACATCTTTTCTTCGGTAGATTCTCTTCGTTTAACATAATTTAATTTGTTTAGTAGCTCTTTAACTTGTTCAGCGATCGATCCCTCGGAACGACAGTCGCGTAACAAGCACAGGAAAGATTCGTCGCATCGTCGAGACATTGAAATCACGAGGCCGTAATCCAGCTGGAGATTCTAATGCCGTTCCCTGGAGTCTTCTCTGTGCGCGCTGTGTCTACGCGATTCCTGACCGCTTGGCGTCACTGGTCGACGCTTTGATCGTTTAAATTTTGCGATGTCTTCTCCAAAAACATCCCCAGTTCTGAGAGCAGAGATCAGATCGTCGAATTCACCCTTGTTGTCGTTCTGTCCGTTGCTGTTCGCCTCGTTCTTCTTGCTCAATGATATGCTGTTCAATATTCCTTCGCGAGAATTCTTCCTCTCCATCGTCCTCTTTCGAAGCTGCAATAAAATATTGAAGATACATGACGATTTAAACAATCGTTTCGTGGAAAATTTGCACTCACCTCTTGTTCCTGTTTCGCTCTACGCTCGTCTTCCTCGATCTTCTTCCTCATGTTCTCCACGTCTTGTCTGGCCTCTGCCAGAGCCTGCAAGAAGTTCTCGAAGATCCCGAAGAACTCGTCTGGCTGAACTCCAGCTGAATCTTCACCAAACAGTCTTACCGCTCGATCGAACTGTTTATAAAACAAATGTTTCATTGGGTATGTTAAAATCACTAGCAGTATAACAAAAACATACTCTAGTTTTCATGTCCTGGAACAGGTCTTCCGCTTCGGCCAGTCTGCACGTGGCCTGGGCCTGGAAGTCCCTCATCGCGGGCAAGAACATGTCGCCTTGCAATACCTGGGCCTGGCCACGATGGAATTCTAAAGAAGTATAGAAAGTGAATGAAAAATGATTGATCATAGTCTTCTAGAACTATACAACATATATTTTAATTTCTCTAAACTTTGAAGACCTCACAACCTACCTATTTCCCTCTGAACGTCCTGAAGACCGTTTTTCAAATTGGCCACCTCCTTCTGCAGATCGGCCATGCTGACCCTAGCCGCTGTTCGAACGTGGGGCATGTCCTCCTCGATGTCCAACACCTCTCTGAACCTGGACTCCAGAATCTGGACCAGATAATGCAGAAGAGTGGTGCCTTTGGAGCAAGAGGACTTCGTATCGACTAGACGGTTCAAGGAGGCCAGCCTGAAGCCGCAGGCGTTGCCTCGCGCGTTTCCACGGTTCACGTAATTCCCTAGAGCCAAGACCAACTCCAGAAGCTTCCTGAGACGACGTGATCTGGCTACCTGTCGACTAGCTTCGAGAACCGCGCGCATTCTTGGCGTCAATTCCGCGATGCTGGCGGAGAACTTCTTCTTGTAATGGAGAGATCTCAGCCTTTGCTCGTAGTGCGGTACTCTGGAACATTTCATTCATTTTTTGATTCGAAAATTAAAGACACTGGTACGATAGAGTATACATGGATATTAGCTGTCGAATTTCTGACACTGAAAATGTTTTCGATAATAAAAACACACTCTACGGGAACATGGCACGTTACAAAAAGTACCTACTTGGAAATTTGGTATAGGAAGCAGTCAGCCCTGCTCTGAAGATCCTTCTGGTGCATGTCCAACAGAGCTGCCTCCTCCGACGAGGGAATGTACTTCAGCAGCTGCTCGACCATGTCTATGTGCAGAATATTCTGCTGATCCATGGACAGAATCGTTCTCGTGATCTCGTTGTCGGACAACTTCAGCTTCGACAACAGTATCGTGCAATTCTGAGCTCTCCTCGAGTCGATCACCGACATGGTCCTCTTGTTCTTCCCCAGAGTCCTCAGGTCCTCGATGGAACCCTCCGTGGACACACCGTTCTTCTGATAAGCGCAGAATATCTTATCGATGGACTCGAGGTCCATGACGTTATACAGCTTCGTGTCGTCGAGCTCCGACCATATCGTGCCTTGCAGCTTCTGCTCGGGGATCTTCGACCAGTTGAAGGACTTTAGGGGGTTGCTTGGCTGAGGAACGTTCTTGATGATCTCCACCTATCAGAATTTTATTTTTCAGTCGAGTTCGAGACACAATCGAAGACTTATACAACTAAAGTATACGTAAAGTCTTACTGCTAGTCAAATGAAAATGCTATTTCTATAGAATAATACAACATGCAACGAAAATCGATGGACGATCGCACCTTCATGGGAGGAGGTGCCGCTGGCATTAGACAAGGGGGCGGTGGAGGTGCCAGAGGCGGCGGTGGGGGCGGCGGTGGCATCGGTTTCGCCTCGACTTTTTCAAGGACTTCGTCCTCGACAATTTTGATCGTCGCTTTCGCGTCGTCGGGCAGGCTTCCCGAAGCCACCAATTGCTCCAGCCGTTTTCTCTCGGACTTCTCGTTGTTTATCTGTCGCGACAGGGTCTCCAGGTTGTCCTGCAGCTCCGAGATCCTCTGCTTGGTCTCTATGTGCATCGACGTCTCCTTCTCGAGGCGTTCCTTGACCCTCGCCAGGCTGGCCTCCATGTCTTCCTAAAAGTGCATTGAACAAATGTACCCAATCGTCATGAAAAAGTATGTAGTTCATCTCTGTTCAAAGGTAGAGCAACGCGCGATAGACGAATAAACGAGTCCGAATTTGTCTCGAGGTTTCGAATTACTTTCTCTTGCGTCCTCAGATCCAACTCTTGTTCCTTCTTGGCCAATCTGGTCGACATGTCGGAGTTCTCCCGCTCCAACTCCTCAGCCTTCTTCCGGGCAGCGACGAGTTCCTCTTCCTTTGCGAGCAAGTGAACGATTTCCTTCACGTTGATGTCGATCGGCGCTACGTCGGGGTTCCTTATGGTGCCAGATTCGTTCCCTTCGGATTGGAGGACAATCTGTTGTACGATCCGGTCGAACAGGAGCCAGTGCTGCGGATGGGAGCCATAATCGACTGCAACAGGAAAAGGACAATCGATTCATTCTTCCTGGTTACGCGCCTTACGATACACCGGAAGTAAGACATGTCACGAGCTTGGAAACCCACGTGGCAATAGAAGGCAGTGTTCCAGTAGGCTCAACAGATGAGGGTAAGCGGCAGTGTGGCTGAGCTTCCTCCTCAGCAAATCGAACATCGCCGTGGCGCTCTTCGTGTCCACGTGCTCCTTCTCGAACTTCCTCGCCAGCTCCTTCTCGTCCTCGTTCCTCACCATCTCAAAGAAGTCCAAATGCCTGTCCAGCGTCTCGTTCTCGTATTTTCGGAGCTTCTCGATGATGGGCTGGATACCAAGCATCAGCAGCTCGTATCTGAGGTGCAGCCTGAACTCCAGCGTGACCTGGCCTGGCCCATAGTTCAGTACCGCGTTGATGAACGACATGATTGCCGTTTTCAAGGACAGGTTGTCCTTGTAGATGCCGAAGTTCTTATCCAGGTCATTTATGATGCTCTGGAAGCGCGTTCGCTCGGAATGATACTGCTGGAAATGCAGCATGGCTTCCAGGACCTTTCGATGACCGCCTGGAACGAGGCACACGGCACCCAGGATCTCCAGAACGGAGATCTTCGTTTTAATGTTCTCAGTCGCCAGCGACTGGGATATCGTGTTGATGGCGGTAGGATGCGCCAAGACGTGCGCCCTTCCGTTCTGCAATATCGGGTGAAAAATTTCATGAGCCTCTTCCTCAAGGGAATAGGTGGTGAAACACTGTCGAATGTTGTCTGCTCACCGAGTTGTTCATCAACGCCTTCAAGCACCCTATCACGCTCGTGTGGAGGTTGCTGTTGGCCGCTTCCGCGTCCATGGTTCCGAGAACTTGCAGCAGAGCGTTTAGGCCATCGAGTTCTATGAACCTGAGGACGAAACTGTGCGGCTGGGTCCTCAGGGCGGTCTTCAGAGCTTCCACCTGGCGCATCTGGTTCGAGACCTCGTCACCCTCCTCCGAAAACGGACTCTGAAATGGAGAAGAACTATCAGATTATAGTTGTACCAACGTGGATTTAGTTTAGGCGCAGGTTTCGGATGAAATATTTTTAACAACGATATAGGAAATAAAAATTTTGAAACTCACGCTGGCTATGGTCCTGAGTCTGTTGATGTAATCCTCGGGATCGCCACTGAGGTCGGTGGTTCTCAGTCCCCCGTTCTCCAGCGTGCCGTTGCCTTTTCTGGAGCAGTAAATCTGCCACTTTTTATTCGCCGGAAGTGCCAGAACCGCCTGTCGGTTAGCCTGGGTCAGGTCGAGCTCGTCGACCAATTCGAGGAACATCTTGTTCAGCTCCTCCTCGGCGGGCATCGGCAGGGTCGGTGTCATCGCTTGAAGCGTGAGCGTGCCCGTGTGCTCCACAACGCAATACGTGATTTCCGGCGGCTCGTCATCCTGCGCGGAAGAGAAAATAAAAAGGTGAGCACGTTCGGTTGCCTGTTCCAAACGATGCCTCGATAGAGGCGCTCGTTCGTTCCTTGCGGTGGTCTGTTTTTGCCAGGATGCCGAGAGATGATGATCATGATGCTTCGCGGTGATAGACCGAGCAATGAAACGCTAATGTGGACCCGAGGAACGTAATTTGGGTCATTTGTTGAATAACATTTTTTTTTTGAGGATGACGCAGGCTCGATGGAATACATCGTCGACGTACGTGCAGGCATCTTGGTTCTTGAAGCACGCAAGGGAAATAATATAAATTACGAGTGCGTTGACTAGTCCCCGAACTAAACGATCGAAGCGTATGACAGTGCTCTATCGACCAAAGTAAGATGAAAGTGCATTAATGTTAAAAAGAACTTCCTAGTTTAAAAGATTCCTTTGCGTCCAGCCGACATTCTTAAGTTTCCGTGAAAACCGATTGAGAACGAAGACGATCGAGGGTATGTAACCAGGTCTTGACCTTATTGAAGACGAGTCTCGGCATTAAATCGTGGAGTCGGTCGTCGAGATGCCGCCGGTGAACCAACTTTACATGCGTACAGTGCGCGCAATCGACGGACATGGAAATCCAAATTCACTCCCGACACTATACAACCAAAATCAGTGTCTTACAGTCTTAATTCGCCACATGTAAAAAAAAAAAAAATGGAACATATAAGAAAGATACATGATCCTTCTTCGCAAAGGCACGTCCAACTTTCAATCTTCGTTTATAAACTTTAAACTCTCCATATAAATTCAACGAAGATAAAATAAAAATATGCAGAGGAAACGAACGTGCTGTTATTGATCAAACCACGTCACCCTACTTTGGATGTCCTCCTTCCGTAGGTACAAACAAGGGCGCCACGCTTTCGAAGTTGATCGGGACACCCATGTCACGTTCATGCCACGCCAACCGTTCAAGTTCGTCCTGTATTCGCGATCCCCGAAAAGAGAACCATTAACATCGGCCACTGTACCATACTCTCGTGCCTCTTTCGCCCGAGCAGTCAAGAACCAACGGCAGCAAAGGTCAGGGGACCGGCTCAGGCACTGGATTCCTAAGGTACTTTCACACGTGACTAGGAAATTACCTATTCGCGTACCTGGCCCGTCGATTTATTCTTCGCAAACATCATCCTACGCCTGCGAGAGTCTACGGCACCTGAAGTATTTATTGTCCGCGTTGCAGCGGGAGCCCAGACTCCGCGAGGAGCATCTTCCCCGCTGCCAAACGCGTTCCACTTTGATGTCCACTTGGACGTTCATTTATTTTATTAGAAAGACATTACTAGGAGGACATCGTAGGAAAAATCGCGAGAATTTTGAGCACTGTGATAGAAGAGAGTCGAGAGAAACGATAGTTTTATCACGAGACGATAGGGCAAACCGTGTCGCGGATAGTCATCGAAGCGAACGACCGAGGAGATATTGACTGACGGTAATCTTCTGTTGACATGCACTCGTGACAGAGAAATGCAATCTCGGAGACAGATCCATAAAGTGAGTATGTACACTGGGTTTATCGGACAGATGAGGGTCTCCGGAGATATCGAACCTCGACGTCCCATCCTTCTGTCAGAGACAGGAGTTCTAAAGGCACGCGGTTCTGTCGCAAATTTCGAACCTCTACTACTTTCGTCTACTTTCTGATTTCCACTTTCGAATTTCCTTCGTGACATTCGACCTTCGATGTTCGTCAAATAAATTCGAGACAGAAATATATTGGAAAGAGGAAGACTCATCTCGAGCCCCTTTTTGGTACGTCTGACGATCGTGGGGCAGTTCGCAGCAGCGCTTTCCACGCAGCGAGGCGATAGCTCATTCGCGCGCGGGACCAGCACGTGAACGCGAAACAGGAGGAGACGCGATAAAGCGTGACACGCGACACGGGCTGCCTGTACGCGCACGTGAGTTCGAAATGGAAAAAAGGCAAAGGAGGTCAGCCGGTTGGAGGCTGGACTCGCAGCGTTTCACGTGGAATCTCGACGGCCGCACGTTCCTCGGACGACGAAAGTCTATCCTGCGTGACGAACGCCTCGCGTAAATAACGCGAACAGATCTCGCGCCAAATAATCGCGGAAATAACGCGCGTGGGTTAGGGCAGTGATTCCCAACCTACTTTAGGATCGCGGAATACTTGGAAGAGGCTACGACACACTTTTCGAACTAACGGGGGTCTACGTCGATACTGCAAGGAAACTCGTAGATTGCATTGGATCGAAATAATGAATCGAACTGGTCGTCAGATTCATCGATAACAAATATTTTCTACGCGGGTTACAGTGTTCAAATATGAAAGTATTATTACGAACGAATGGAATTTCAATTTCATCGCGATTTAACGTTTCGAAGGGTGCTTTGTTCGAGACTGTAACGAAGATAATTTTACTCCGTTCCTCTGTGAATAAATTACACAATTATTGGGCATTCCGAAGCACTTAAATTTCTATTCAGCTTGCAATTTTTAAAGTTGATCGTTTCTTGTACCCTGTGGGTGGTTCGTATGGGTAATAGCAAATGGCACGAGAATATTTAGTGAAATATCTCCAAGCGATGGAAACTCCATAGCAAATGAAGTCTTTTCATCGATTTATTATACATTTTTTCGAAGACACACCCACACACCGACGTCATACCTGTTGGGAAGCAGTAGGGTTTCACGGCTTTAGGCGACGATTCATACGCCGTTCGCACGTGACTAGATTTATGGTCGCTAGCCTGGGAACGGGCGGGAAAATACTGCGTCCCCCGGGGACCGTGTTTATTAATCTTTTTTTACGGCGAGGAACCCTAATGATTCGTCGTCTAGAATTTTTCCGCTGAGGACCCAACGAATTTATCGTCGACCCGACTAATTAATCGAACGTTTTATGGTTCCGCGTGGCGGGAACCCAGCTAGCGAAGCAGCGATGAATAAATCCTGAATATTTTCACTGAAAATGCGGATTTTACTGTATCCTGGAAAGAATCTTCCTTGGAGGCATACCGAACCTTTCGCGTGAATACGACGATGAACGCTCCACGCGAGTCGACGATACTGTACTCTCGAAACAGAAATGAAAAAATTCGGAAAAAAACAGATCTTTTCTTCAGACACGTCTCTGTAATATTTCGACGCATACACAATGATAAAAAATGTTAGTGGCAAATTACATCAGAACAGGTTTCATGGTACTCGAGATCTCGCGGAATTCTGATCCAGTGATTTCTCATGGCTCGCTTGATCGATCGTTAAAAAATCAGAAATCAACGAGACCCCAGGTTTAAAGTACGTTCGTTACCTAAGATCACGCGTTCAACGTCCGCACATAATAAAATCTACTAGCCAGCCAACCCATAGGGATGATTACGAAATATAGCTCGATACTGCACGTGATACAAACGGTCGTGAATAAGCGCGGCGTTCGGGTGTTGGGTTTTCATAAACGCAGTTTTTCTTCCACGCTGCCCACGATGGTTAGCTGTAATCCGTGCTAGGACCGGAGAAGCGACGTTATAACTGCATAAAGCGATCCGATTTAATGCAGCGACGGCGTTCAATGGCCGCACGCGATGCGATTAATGCCAGTCAACTTGGAACGAAAGCGAAATATTATACTCGATCGTGTCACGAACGCGTGGATGACAACTTCCTTGTGGGTTTCAGTCTGCGTAGAATCTATCTACTTCCTGAACTTCAAACAATCGTTTTCTGTTTCGTATTTCCTTGAAGTTTCATTTCCGAAATGAATTTCACATAGGTTGAACTGTAATTCAGATTGTCCCGCTTCTCTTGCGCGTTGCTCTTGAAATATTTTATCAGCAACGGTACCAATCATTTCGTTAAGTAGAATAGATTGCTTTACGAATAATATACCTCCGCGAATCGATAAAGAACGACGCAGAGATCGAGTTCGGATCGCGTTCGAGGCGCCTAGAAGCAATCCAGCTCGCCAAAGAAAGTCATTATGGTCGCGATCTGTTCTGCGTCCCGAAGAAATTGCAAAGGCTTCGCGATACCAGTGGAACAGATGGATGGATGGGAAACAACGCTGGCAATCGAGCCGCCACATACGGCTTCTTCGGAAGCGTCGGCTTAGCAATAAACCAACCAAGTGGTTCCTCGCAAGAAACTCCTTGGAACGTGATCGCGTACAACTCGAGGGGCATTAGCATAATTTTTTCGTTTCTTCTCGAGGATCGGCCTCGAACCGATACCAGGAACAAAGTTTCTTGTCAAGCTCCTTTCTTCTTTACGAGCTGCTTGCACACCGCCGGGACAAATGGCTCTGCTTTCCATCGTTTCGAAACGTGCTATGGTTACAGCCATCGCCGAGCGCCGATCTAAACTCTCCCGTTGCACGGGGTTACTTAGAGGGGTAATTTGAATGTCGTAAAATTCACAAGTGTTGCGAGGGTTATGGTCGAGCTGCAAGACCAAAGTTGGCGAGGGTATTCCACTCGAAAATGCTCGAAAGCCTCTGGAATTCGAAACGGGACTAGAATTTCACGGAACGGACGAGCGGTGTGTTTATCTAACTCTATTTTTTAGTTTGCAACCCTTTCTCGTCTCTTTCATCGTTCAAGTTAATTGATGAAACTCTTGCTTCTTCATGGAAATCGTGAGAACAAAACGCCAGTCAACACGGAGGAATGCGACTGGCTTGGATCGACGTTGCAAGCGACCGAATCCACGGAATACATTGATCCTCTATTAAGAAATTTTTCCTGATCCTGCTACACGATTGGATCTTCTCCATTATCGGTCGAAAGAGTCGATAGCTTCACCGACGAGGAGGAAGAGCGATAATGTTCGCCGAAGAATCCAAAATGTCTGACCGAACGACGCGGAGGCATGGAAACCCGAGAGACCTCCGCGCGGTTCGTTGGCTCCCCATGGAAAAAGCGCGAGCGTTTCCATCGACTTCTTACGCTTCCGATAACATGGATGAACGGCGTGTAGAAATTCCAGCATCGTCGATAATTGAAAGCGTCGCCGCTGAAACATTGAAAAAGAACGAGCGTGCACCGTGAGTCACGCACGATACCGATCGTTTTGAGACTTTCCACCGCCGCGGCTCTGGCTCGCCTTCTACGGTGCATTCCATCGATGGTGGATCTCTCGTTCGACGGATCCACAACGGGTAAAAAAAGAGCTGCAGAATTCCCAAGGATGCTGGAAATACGATTATGCTCTCCCTTTCCACGCCGAGACACGCCCTGCGGCGCTGAGGAAGCGCCGACCCGGGGTTATGGAATCCGCGGGTCACAGGATTCCCTCAAGGACGACTGGATGGGAACGCCGGGTTCCTCGAGGAAGCAGACGGGACTTTTTTCGCGACCAGTCGCTTGGAACGACACTGGTGTTCCTTGCGAGACGCGAAAATTCGGTCTTCGACTGAATGGAGGGGAACGGTTGAAAGGAGTTGCGGAGATCGGTGTGCGTACGATCTCTAGAGGTGGATTTTTCAAGGGGTGAGAACAACCCTTGATTCGAAATGGATCCTTTGAATAAATCCGTAGCGTGAAGATTTCGCCATCTGGGTCATTGTTCAGTGCAAACTCAGTCGTAAATGAATTAATCAAACTCAAGATTGCGCTTCGAAGTACTGGATAATCAATGCGCGCTGGTGCCTCTTTCGCGATATTATCAACGCTGATAAACGCTCCAGGATCGTCCGTTGCGGAGACCATTTTTCACTGTCGCTGGACCAATTTGCCTATTATTACTCCCATGAAGATAATCGATGGAAAGCAACGTTTCTTAGCCTTCGATCGAGTCAACTTCAGAGTACTACCCCGCGATCGAGCTTTGATTGTCCGTTCCGCGGATCATCGATCTTCCACGGTTGGATTTCGCGTGGATAGATCGAATCACGATCAACGGTCGCAAGGATCATCGACTCCATCGCGGCCCACATTTAACGATGGTAATAAATACTCCTCAAAATCGTTTTGTACAGCATTGATTGATCACAGCCTGTTTATTGCTCGTAACGATTGCGAAACAGCAATAGCTGGACGTTGTATATTCCCCACGAGATAATTGTGTATTTTCTTTCGAATCGTCTTAATAAAAGAGCAATAAAATAATTTGAAACAAACCAGAGCCTTTGAAGTCACGAATCTAGGTTGACTACGACAGAGGAACTCCTGAACGAGAAGTAGAAGTAGAAATATCTCGATGTCTCGGTCCTGTCGAAGGTGTCAGGCGGCAGTCGAAGAGCCTGGGTGAAAACGAGAAGCATCAAACGAGTCGAGTGCTCGATGGTTCTCGGTTTCCTGCTTGCTTTTAACAAGAGAATGGACCTCTCGACCGAGACGTCTATTCCGAAATCGGGACGCGAATTGCGAGCGGATTTATCACCCGTCAGCAGCATCCGCGTTCCCATTATCGGCCAGACTGATCACGACTGGGATGCTGAGTGGATATCCCCCCAATAACAGCGTTCAACGAACGGAGCTTGAAAATTAAGCGATGAACGTCGATAAAAATCGAAACAAACGCTTATTGTTTCGCAAGATGTGAATGGGAAACGTTTCTCCGCGATAGGAGGATTCGCGTTTCGCGTTTAATTAGCTGCCACCAATCATCGTCGCCGCTGTTGCGTTTAACGTTAATTACCTGCGGTGGCTAACCACTGTGTCGTGTCATAAAGGTGGGATCTCACTGCTGTAACGCGTTCGTTCGTTAGAATCGAAAAGGCGATCGACTCATCAATTTTTCATAAAATCGAATTCCTTATTACTTCATCGTATCAACGTGAACGTGGTGCCATCGAATTCTTGGTGTTCTCCCGATGAAAATGATATCTCACGTTGCGTAAATCGGACTATTCTTAACGAAATAACTTTTCAATTATGCAATCAGATTTTTCACGAAATTTCATTAAAAATAGTCCGATTCATGCGATGTGAGATATCATTTAATCACAAAAGTTGGTATTTTCATGTTGGTATTTTCATTCCTTAATGACGGGTCTTTGGTGCGGGTCCTGGAGACCCCTCTGCGCGAGGAGTTGACAGTTTCAAGTGAACCAGCGAACGCGTTCGCGGCGAGCATTACAGCAGTGGGACAAATCGAGATTTCGTAGGTTCTTGGACTACAGATGCTCCGAAGCATCTCGATAAAATTTTCAAATGAAAGAAACCCTCGTCTCTTCGATCGTTAATTACATGAAATTCTTTCTACATTACGATTCAAGTATCAAGCGTGAAAGGTCAAGTTCGCGAACCTCCCCGAACGATGACATTAGCTTTTTCTTATTGCCCCAGACGTCTGTGTCCCCCCGTTCGGGTCACGCAGTCAAAGACCCTGGATGGTCAGACAATTTGTATGAAGAAGATGCACCGACCCGTGACAGTGCAACTATTGGACGTTGTCGAATCCCAACTTTTCCGTGGAACAGACGATGGTCGCTGAATAATTTATCGATTAACGGACTCGGGGAAATCTATTGCCTCGATTTCGGGGCGGAAACTGCCGCGCGACAATTTATTGGATAGCTTTATTGTCAGTTTTACGACGCCAGTGACGTTACCAGAGTCATTCGTCGCGAAACCTGTGCGAGCCTTATCTTCTCCCACCGATAGAAGCGATATCGACGTCTTGTCGAGTAGTTTTCCAAGTAATTTTCTTTACCGGTCGAACGAGCCAAGGAAAATTCGTTTTCGAATGTTTGAATTGCAAGCTCGTGCGATTTCCTTGGGAATTTTAATGCCTCAATAACGAGGGATATTATTAGACTTGACAAAAGTAGATCAGTGGCTCTACGTTTCCATGTTTTAGGAACGAAATTGCATATAAAAATTACAACAATTATATTCGTAAGTACTCGTTTCGCGAGTCGAGACGAAGAATTCTTCTTTCAAAGAAGATTATACAGGAATGCTCCCGCAGGATAATCCTATGCAAGCAAGAAAGTAGTAATAAATGAAGGTCGAGCATCGCGCCACCAACGACTGGTTTGGCTAAAGAAGAATCGACAATGACATCTCGAGAAACACACCTCTCTTGCCACGATGGCACGCACTGCCCATCCATTATCTTGTCCAAGATATTAATCAACGAGATAGCAAGAGATAGAACAAGAAACAATGTACTTTCACGGCTACCAGTTCCAAGAGTAATAGAGCGAAATAGTCAGTTTTGGATTTAAGCACCTTTCATCGAGTATTACAATTGATACCTTGCAGTCGAAATAATCGAATCATCCATAATTTAACAACACCGAAGGAAATCTTTAATTTGATTATAATGGAACGTTAGTTCCAATCGTGCCAGTACCTAACGCCACTTCCGATGTGTTTCTGCTTCGGAAGATTTCGAAGATTTCGAGCTGATTTATAATCCTCTCGCACGCTATAATTGCGAACGCGGACTGGCAACCGGAAGCTCGATTAATGACTCAATCTGCAACACTTTCGATACGATTCCGAATCGCCTCTCTCCGAACGTCTTATCGCGATTCTAGCTCCGTTGATTTATGCAGTCTGGTATCTTTCGAGGTAGACGAGATGAAGAAAGTAACGAGGTAAACGGCAACGGCGTGTTTATCATTATGCATATGGAAATTTATTTCCGCGCCAGGTTTTGTTTTCCAGCGTCCCATCGCCGAGAGAGATCACGAACCGAAAGCCAACGAAACAACTTTAAGACAGCAATGGTCGTTTGCTCCGAGACAGTTATGATTGTAACGGTCGATTCTCGTACGAAGGTGTTAAATGATAAATTGGCTATGAAAAGCGAAGCTTCGTTGTCTATCCTCCCCCTGTCCCTGTTTTGTTGTTAGTGTCGAGCGAGCCAATTGGAGTAATGGAGTATTTTAAGAATCGTGGACCGAACGCACGTTGGCACGCAGAGGATTCTTGATTTGCCATCAGCAGTCAAGACGATCCCTTTCAGGATCTAAAAGGTCCAATAATCTCTGCGTGTCGGGCACGTCGACACTCTGGGAGTGCACCGTGGCGCGTCACTTTGCATTGCAGATGTCATTCGAGTCAGCGCAAAGAATGCTTTGCATTTCTGGGTGTGTACCGGGCGCAATGGTTTAATGCGTAGTCATCCCTTCAAGAGGGAAACGCGAGCGACCTCACGACGACCATTGTCGCTAAAATGTCGGAAATTTCATCAGTGTTCGTACCAAATTAGCCACGTCTACGCACAGAAACGTCCCAATAGACAATCGGCTTCGTAGAAGTCGCGCGCGTAATCAGTCGACGTTCTCTTGCGGCGCCCACGAATTCCTAGAGAGAATGCGGAATCGCGAGGCGCGGTTTCAAGAAAAAGCGGAATCGATTTTCGCCAATTGCGAGCCGTCTAATCTGTCAATGTTTTTTTACGTGAAAAATTGTTTCTCCTAAACAGGATTGGGACGTAAAGAGCATTTTATTACCAGTGAAACGCCTCCAGTGACCAGAGACGAATCTGCTATCGATCAAGCGTGCAAATTTGATTGAGGATGAAATTGAGAAAGGACGCGCAGTTTAGTGTAGAAGTAGCTGATAAGCGGGGAAGTGACTCGAGGCAAATTACATGGTAACTTGTAATTGCTTCGGTGGCTCGCTTACTCAGAGGAGGCTGATAATTAAGATAATTCTGGCTCTTACCTGGAGGCAACCGCAGAAGGACTTTTTCACTCGCGATGGCATCGTCTGGCAGCGACCCACGAATTCCTTCAGGGGCTGTGGACTCTTCACAGGACAGGTCGGAATCCTCTGTAAATTGATGAACATCCAAATTACTTCGTTTCGGAGAGTCAAGCATACCTTACAGCTAAAATTGGTGCCACCCTGTACAGACCACCCAATACATCGTCGCAGCGAGCAGTTTGACGAAACGAGAATCGAGATGTTCTTGCTAATTTAAATTTGTTCGGTACAATTAGATATCTCGTTTCATAATTGACGATAATTTTACGCGGAAAAGATTAACGAAATTAATTTGTATTATTATTCGATAACTTCACTGGCTAACGTGAAACACCATACGTAGAAACTCGAGTCCCGGAAATCCTCCGCGTTTTCATCACGGAAACGCGCGCTTTCAAGAGGAAAAAGCCGCGTTTGCTTTCACTCGCCTTTGTCCAATATGAATTCTTACGCTGGAACGTTGTTAAACGAACAGGTAAGATAACTTGTTACGGAGCTGCGAACGTAACGCAGCTTTTACGCGACGATGTCGTAACGCTGACCTGCCTTGTCATCCGTTACGAAGAAGTTCAATGTCCTTGTCTAACTGAAACGATGAATTTAGTGACTGTAACCGAAAATGTGGGTCATGCTCGAGTCAATAAACTGTTAGCAGTTATCTTTGCACTCGGATTAAAAATAAATCAATAAACGATAGCGATCTAACTACGTTCCAACGCGAAGTCAAAGTGTTTAGAATTGCATCGACAATTGTTTTTTGAAAAGTAAAGTGGCCTCGATTTGTGTAATAGTTCATGCTTCAGTGTTTGCATCACGAGGTCATCGTGAAGGACTAATTTCTGGAAACAAATGTGCTGCTTTATGGAACGCAAAACTGTGGCGCGACACATTTTACGAGGCAAACGGCTCTTCCAAAGAAATCCTTAATTAACGAACCGCCGTCTGGCGTTCATGGAATCCATGAATCTCCTCGACATCGTCTGGACATCTTTAGAACGCCGTTTGACCCGACATCGCGTCAACGGCGGTCAACTAAAGATCACCGAAGTCACTTTCCAGAGATCGCGTTGTTCTCCTTATGATTGGAATCACAGATATATTTAGAGATATACATTTGACGTACGGGTACTTCTGAAGCTTTTATTAGGATCAAGTGTTTGTTGTCGGTGTAAATCCTGAAGATTGTTTCATCCAGAAAAAATCCACTCGGTTTATAGCCAAACCTTTGTCTCGATTCGTGGCATACTACTGATTATACAACAAACGTCGAGTCATGCTTATTTAACAATACAGTATCGACACCTGATAATTGCGTTCGCGACCTCGGAATTTCGTTTGACTCTTCCCTAATTACGCATCAATTCCCATCATGTATACAGTCTTAGCAATTAAAGACAAACCTAACCCGACGTATACAGTATACATTAGTCACAGTTTACACAACAACACTTCGTGTCTCCTCGTATTCCTTCGCGACCTTCGTGACCCCATAATGCACGTTTGTATCACGTACTCCAAATGCGTAGAAAAAAAATTATTCATTCAGGAGAGACTTCGTCAAAACATTCTCAAACGAACGAACGAAATCGAAGTGGCTAGGTCACCTACACCGAAGAACCACGACGTCCCCTTCTCCGTCTCTGGACAGGACTCGATGTCCTCGTGATGACCAGGGGAAGACATGGCCAGCTATTCAACTTTTTTTCTCGCGTTGGACACGGTGAAAGAGTGGCCCGAGGCGCCAGCACGATCCTGATCGTAATCGTCCCGGCAATTACTCACGAATTTCACTTTTGCACGTCCCGAGTCGAGCGGAGCCAGCGAGCGTGCGACGCGAGCCGGCGAGACTGCCTCTTGGCTGAAGAGCTACGTAGGCTCGAGCTGACAACGAGGTCGAGCCGACCACGCTACCTCTTATCGTGTCGTCCAATTTCTTATCAGCCGCGCAGAAGAAAAAAAAAACAGAGAATTGAGGTAATTTCTGCTCGCGAGCTATCGCGTCGCTATGCATATCGTTACGACCTCCTCCGACGAAGGTAATTGATAAACGACAGATGCGATATGCCAGTGGGTACAAAACTGCCGAGTCTCGCGTCCAACAGCGCGGTAGATGATCCAAGGCCAGAAAAAATACGGGGAGAAAAATTGGAATCATTAGGAAAATGGGTTTCAAACTGGAATGTATCATCGTGTATTACGTATGTAGGTTTGCTGTTTGATTAATCAAAGCAAAGTTATCTTTAGTATCGTTCTTATCACTCGGTAGAACGCATCAACTCCCATCATGTATACAGTCTATGCAATTTCTTAGCAATTTATTCTTCGTACGTTTCTATCAGTCTTAAATTTTGATTCCCATTATTACATATTGCGTTATCACGGTCAATTCGATTAGGTACGCGTGTCTCCTTGATGTAAGATAAGAACCAACGACGATTCGATTTGTCAATGTTTTCGGTGGCTGGGATCGTTCCCGACACATGCCTGTCAACTTATTATCTATCACGTGCTTGTCGCGGCGTATCGCTGTGTCAACCGCAGAACTTAACAAAACTCTGGCACTCGCGAAAATATTGACGAAGATATTTGAGGCGCGGTTTTAATTTGCAAATGTCTACTCTCCCTTAACAACGAAGCAGGCTCGTTACACGCCCATTTTATCGCATATCGATGCCGGAGAAAAATCGGCTTCGAGCAGCCACGAGAAATTCCATTCGCCACTTTCCACGACGACGTGGAAATTTATGGTACCGACGGACCTCCTTGTTGTCGCCTTTTCATGGCGGTGTTAATCGGCGAATATGAACGACCCATGCTTTACACCTTTCTCTTAGAAAGCACGAATCAACGGGGAAACTCGAGGATTAACCCTTTCGCGGCTCAGCACGATGGAAAGTAGCCGAACTATTCGCTTTGCTCAATATTCTTCGGTCAGAAAAATAAACGCTTGTCTGCTAGAGTTAACCCCGTTTCCCTTGTAACCGTGTCACGTATGACACCTTGCCAGACCTTTTGCGAGACCTGACACGATGACGGACGTCTCCACGTGGGTTGCTATCGCGAAGCCGACGTCGTCCCCTTATCCCGTGAAGCAACGTTAGCCCGAGGGTAATTGCAACCTTCCATGAGCCGTTAGCTCGGCCCTCGTGTAACCAGAATGTCGTACACACGTAATTCTGTCGTTCGTGAGGATATAAGACATTCGCGGTGGTCGAGCGATCGCGTGGATATCGTGACGCGCGACATTACCAGCTTTCGTGAAATTCTCCTCCCTTCGAGCGAAACCTCTCGTGGAACCTCTCGTGGAACCTCTCATGGAAAATTGCGATCGTTCCATTATCAAAATTGCTGCGACGTTGGTCGCGTCGTTTCTTTCTCGTTACTCGAGTTCACCTCGACTGGTGCCACTCCTGATTCGAAAGAAAAGAGGACACGTGGCTTGGAACTTGAAATTGTAAACAATGAGTTTCGTAACGTCTGATATTTTTAATTTTCGAAAAGAATTGACTCGACATCCATACGTAGAAGATAAGAGTAAAGTAAGAGTAAGTTTTTCAACTTTAAAAAGTGCGAATGTATCGAAAAGCCACGGTCGGTAACCCTAGACGCAGCCAAGCACGGAAAGCAGTAGAGGAAACGTGGATCGGCAAACTAACCTGCAGGATGCTCGATTCTGGAAGACTTCTGCTCTGTGTACTAATCGATCCGGACTTCCTCGATGGCAACAAATCGTTCAACGAATCTCAAGACACGCTTGTAAATAAAATTTCCAACACCGCGACGATACGATCCACGTAAATCGCTTCTTCGCGAGGCATCGAGTCGCGACTTGAATGTCACGCGCTGCAGATTCGCAACTGTAAACACCGACGGACCAGTGATTCCCAAACTGTCGTCTGCTTTGAATTCGAGCAGCAAACCGCCATCTTTATCTACTCGGAGTGTAAACAATTCAGGATCTCGTTATCCACTCGAGAAGAGGACGCGTGGTGAACGAAGTAATTAATTCTGCGCTTCGTTAGCCCTCGGGACACGAGAGATCTCGAACGAGTAGAATTTTCTCCGAGTGCTGGATCTTATTCTTGATAAAGGCGCCTCGAAAGCGCAGACTCTGTCGGGAAGTTCCTCAGGGCGCACGAAACGAGGCCTCCGCGGGCCACGGGTGAACTTTCGAGTTTCGTTTTGCACGGATCGCGTGGAAATCAAGCCCAGACGCGCAGAAACGAGGGCGACAACCTCGGGCTGAAATGGACAAAATTCTTGTCGAGGTAAAAGTTTCGAGTAACGAAGAAAAGACAGGCTGTTCTTTATTCGTTGCTCCTTGGATAATCGTTAGAATTTTAATTATACGTCGATGGGTGTATCGCATCGTTTGAATATCTTAACGAACCAGTGTTAGTAATGAGAGAATGCTAATGGTAACGTTGCGGAAAAATGTATGTGGAAACAGAAGGGAAAGTATTCTACGCGAAATGAATCTGAAACGTGGAATAAAACGTCGGTAGGAAGGAACCTGGAGTACAAAAGGAAGCGTTTACGTGAGTCCAATAATGTACAGTTAGCCACATAGTAGCAGAATGTGTGTCACTCAGCACCCAGACTTAGAATTGCCTTCGCGCTCGATATAATTACTGGCTAGAAGGAAAAGAACTTTCAAACTTCGTACTTCCTGCTACGGTTATGTGGTCACCGTGGTTTCCGTTTTGCTATGGAATTTTGAAGACGAAGCTCTTACAAAGAACTGAAAATATAAGTATGTTTTAGGGGACTTGAACATCAAAATAACAGGACAATTATTTTTGTCGATTATCCTGTTTGTAATAAGAACCATAATTGAAGGAAGAATCCGAAAGAAACCCAACGCAGTTTCGCCTATTTATCACACGGAACGGAAAAGTCGCCCACGATCTCTAGACTCCATAAGTTCCGTATCGATATCACTTGCAAGATTACACTGATTAACGAGACGTTCGTTAAAAGCGACTAGATTATCAGAAGTTTATCTCGCGGTTACGTTGATCTCGTCCCGCTTCTCGCGGCTTTAGAAAGCAGCCAGTCGAAGCATTCCTCGTAATTATTGATCACGCGTGCAATTATGACATTAACCTTTGAAGGAAAACTTGAGATTCTAATTTCGATCGCGAGGAGTGAAACGTTTCATCGAGAAGCGATTGATTTATACTTGAGTAGATGTTGGCTATGACTGTTCTGTTCGAACTTAATGTTGAACATTTTTTTTAGTTTCTACGCTACAGGTTAAGAAAATGTCGAGGATATCCCTACCAACGTGCGTGGTAGTCGATACGTTGAAGAAAAGTGTTGCTACCAGTCGAGTCTATCGCAGGATTCCATAGGTAAGTCGGCTCAGGTGCGTGGGGTCGGCACTCCCAGAGTCCTGCGCGAGCCAGATAGAAACAGACTAGGGAGTAAAGCGAGCATCGTGTCGAATCTCACGATACCGGTTATCCGCCTTCGGTAGCTATTCTTCACGACTTCCCGTCGCTGGTAATCTCAACGTTAAACGATCTCGCGTGATTTGTCGCCGTAGACTTCCTCGTGCATCACTCGATGATACAAAAATAACGACGATAAACGTATACTTCAATTCAACTTTGACATACCTTGAATTCAACCGAGGACATACTCGTTAACGATCGCTTTAACACTACAGCCACATGTCGATTCGATCAAAGAGCACCACTGATTTTTGAATTAATTAAAATCACCGTTAATATATGAGCCGTGATTTTGCTTTAGCTTATCTTTCGAGAATGTTAATTGCGAAGGTTCCCAGATAGGCAGCGATGTACCTACACGACGGACCTGATGCGTTTCCAGAACGGGTGAACAGAATCCACTGCTTAATAGGGTTACGAGCCTTTTATCGTCCTTGTCGCTGCGACGATCGCGTTGTCGCGTAATTAGCGCGATTCCTTGGCAATTAAAGTTTCATTGAAGCGACCGAAGGGAACGAAGGAGCATTGTCGCGGTTCGAGGAAGAAGAAGCATTATGAGACCTGCTTGTCGACTAATCTGTAAGCTGCACGCGCAACTCGATTCCAGAGAGTCGCGCGATTTATGCCGATGCTGAAGAAGTCACGGTCAGAACTCTCGAGCCGAGTCTCCAGGATACGTTCAACTATTTCAAAACGAAAATGTATTTATATGATTGATACGAAGGATCAATCCTCTGTATACATATAGCAGAATAGAAAGGTGATATTGTGATGTACCTAGATCTCATCGGCATTCATTTTTGTAACGATGGTCATTCCTCTTCGTATATAAAGAGGTTGCAAGTAACATATTAGTTGAATAAAATAAAAGTGCACAGTGAATTCCTCCTGCATCAATCGATGAAAAAATAGAGAAAGTATCAGGTACTCTATATCAACTCGGTGCAATCGCGATCGTTATTCAGTAGCGATGCTCGTCCCCGATGAACGACCATAATGACACACCGCCGTGAGCGATGATCCATCTTAAATCGATCGCGCGCTTCGAGATGCTCCGTTGGATCGAGATCGAGTCTATCGAGCGTGTCGTTCTTGGCTGGATCAGCCGTTTCGTGTTCAACCAGTGAAATCGAGGGACGAGAACAACCGAAGGCTTCTGGAAAACCCTCGGACCAATTTCCAGCTGCAACGAAGGATAAAATTTCGGTTTCGGTGATTTACGAGCTCGTTAAACACGAAGAACGAGCCACGTCGATGAGTCGTGCTACTGTAACGGCTGCGACGATCGATGCACTACTGGCGCAGATATTTTTGGACGTTCCTTTTTAAACAAGTCTTAAATATGGAGTGCATCTGACTTTTAACCCTTTGTTTAATATGAACGATTTTTAGTCTCACGGCAATGCTACGAATGCTTACTCAGTCTTAATTATTCCATTCATCGCCGCTGGAGTGCAAAGGGTTAAACGTATGCACCGAATCATTCATTCCTTCAGCCACCGAATATTCGTGGAACTTGTTTACGTAGAACTGGTTTCAGACAGGAAATCGAAACTTTCTTACACAGATTTCAAGGCCACCGGGAATTAATCTCTCGCTTCATAACACACGCCGGTGTTTTGTGTTTCATTTTTTAACCTTCGCCGTTTCGAGAATGTTTAATGCATGTTTGGACAAGTTACGACAAGTGATGTACATTTCTTTCCGAATGCAGATATGGAAATCGGTATTATTCATTTCATGCGGAATAATTTAAGCAAACCGTACCGTATTCAACGTGACAGCGATGATAACTTCGACCATCGAGTCTTAGCGTCGCGTCGCAAATGGCAGCGGATCCTACGATCCTTGAATTTTTATTTCGAATAATTTTCAGAATAGTTTCTCTCTTAAATGAAAATTCAAGGTCGTTTCAAGAGCAAATGTTTCGATGAGAGGCATCAGAATTCGACGCAAGGACGCGTGTAGCCATTCGGGTCTCCAAGAAAAACCCGCGGTGTTTACGAATTCGTACTACGATATTTTTGAGAGTGGTATTTACATGTGAAACTCCGTTTCTGGAATGCTAATTTCTCCTATCGTTTCCACGAAAACAGAGGAATGTTTACTTCCACCGTCACGCACGTTGTTTATGCGGGACATCGAGAGAAAGACACAGAATTCAAATCATCTGATACAAGTCCTCGCGAACATCGCGATACGGAAAATATTTTCTATAACAATAATTCCGTTGAAATCACGATTCGTATCGCCATTCTTCCAAAGATGGAAGCGAAAATTGACCTGACCTCATGAATGACCATTTCGAGAGGGATCACATACCGAATGGAGAGAAAGCGACACCAGAGATGAGTCTATTCTTCTACGACGTAAAATATTCGCGATTTGGAAAGCATCGATCGTTCGCCATCGATAAGAGAAGGGCCACCGAAAAAAGTTTCACTCGGCGAATACCTTCGGTGAGAGTCCTGTCTGGACAGTAACACAGAGTCCGAAAGAAAGTGGGAGAAAAAGAGGGACCCCGATAAATCAGCAATTTTTCGTCGGGCCATTGTTACACGAGCGTTTCACCGTGCTCGATTACTGTCAGATCGCCATCTTCGCGCAAAGGAACAGCTGGGATCACTTTCAAAGTCCCTCCTCTGATAGAAATTTAAATGTGCCTTAATCAGGAACAGCTATAGCTCGAGGGCTAAAGGCAGAGGGTGATTAATTAAAAATTATTTCAATTTATTCCCCGGTCTCAAGATTCTTTCATCGAAATCTTTTCATTTCGTATTTTGTACTGGAACGTGCACAGGATGCGAATCGATGCTCGCAGCCAACGATTCGAGCGCGGAACCGTTCATCAGATTCCTCGTGGTTTTTCGTCTTCCCGTGTAATTCATAATTAGTCGCGCCTACGTGCGGTGGGGAATGTACCTTGACGAAAGCGTTGATGTTTCCTTCGTTGCTCCAAGCATGCAAATTCTCCGCTGACTGGTGTTCGATCACGGAAAAAACGCGAACCGCGGTAGGATTAGCAGCCTCAATTACGGTTAATTAGATGAATTTCGCGCGGGTTAATTAAAAATCAAGGATTCGGAGGTAGTTATTCGTGCGCGACCATGATAACCGGTGTAACGGGACAGAAAGGTCTCTCGAGTAAACATAAACGAATCCAAGTTCATCTGCCCCGCGGCTGAAAACAACGGTGAAGGGACTCGTTACCTTAATTGCGTGGGATTGCTGGTGTATATATAGAGACTTTATTGCCTGCAATTAGACGAATGTATAATATCGAATTTCTTGTTCGAGTTACGGGCGGTATGAAGTGGGCGGCGAAACAGGAAGAGCGATAAAACCAACTTTTTCGATTCTCGAACAGGAAGCCAGTCGTAGAAGGAAAAAATCGACGAACAATGGGCACCAACCTTTCGTGGTTGGTGAAACTTATCGCTTATAAGGGATGGTATTTTCACGTTTACTGGTCAGCTTTAAATACTGTGCGGCACTTAGTCGCTTATCAACGGCTGATCCTATTAAGTTCTCGTCTTAATTAGCATATCCAACATTCCACTGTTGCTTTCGTTTGTCTATAAAAGACCTGCTCGAATATCGAAGGATTTCTCTTCCCAGTTTCAATTCCCATAATCTCCATCCATAAACGCAAGAAAGAAAAAGGAAATTACGCGGGTAAATCACCAGTTCCAAGGACGATTAAACCTCTTGGAGCACGATGCATCCGCGATCGTTGGACTCTTCAATCCCCTCTACTCATTAACGTAAGATCGCTTTCGAAACGCGTCCAACAAAAATTACGCTCGACGACAACGTTGCGTTCACGCATAATTCCGTCCAGGGTAATTCATGGCAATTTAGCTGCCGCTGCAGGCGGCTGACCGTTCTCTGCAGGATCCACGACCGTTGTTGGCCAAGCTTTGGGCTCTCTTTGCAGGCCTCTGGCGATCCACAGAAAAAAAAGGAAAACGATCGAGGCGAGTTCAAACCAGTCGATCGTAACGTGGTAATCGCTAAGCGAATCTAACAGAGTCGCGTCTAATTGTAAGCCAAAACGCACGCGGAAAACGTGTGCAACTGCGTCTACGATTAGGATCACCCGTGCGAGAGGTTTTTGTGTACGCGCAAAAATTCAGCGTGTACATGTAATTTGTTTTAAGATGTCATGCGTTGCGAGTGGTGCTTCGTTGCAATAAAATTTCTTTCAGGTTCTTCAATTAATTATGCTCTCAGCGAGTGGATTAATTTCTCTTAACAAAACCATCGATCGCTTATTTCTAAACATAAATTTCATTTACTTAATTTGGTTTCTTCTCAACTATCCAACTCTATGCCACCGAATAAGACTATCTTGTAGTAGCGAAGTGAGTTGACAGCTAATTTATTTGACGCGACACGCACTTTCTATTTGCGTGAGGAAATGATTGGATCTAACGCGTGATGAGGCATTTGTCTCGATAGTACTCTGGTTCTCGGTTCCGTACCAGTGTTATGTAAAATGTAATCTGATTAATGGTTAATAATTACGATCGCCATACTATCGAGCCAGTGATTGATGTTTTCGATTACTGAGTAATTAATAACGATGATCCATGAATAGCACGAGTAATCGAAACGAATGTAATCGCCAGATATGATTCACTCGTTAATCACGAAAGGAGCACGTATATGTTTATGATTAAATTCGTAAAGTAGTCGTGGGATCTTAATAATAACATTTATCAATTTTTTTAGAAAGTAAATATTGCTTAGATACGCGTGCGGGCAATTGAATAATTTTTTAAATGAAATCTAATTAATTATAAATCGGATGCGGAAGTATAATTCTTTGACACGGTTCAACTCTTACTTCGAACATTTTATCTAAAGAAAATAAAGCGAATGGACGCAAATGATTCAATTAAGAAACGGAAACTAATAAACCGCGAAACAGATACGAAATTCATTTTTAGTTTAACTCTCGTTTCTTTTGAGAAAATAAACCAACAGTAACGAATATAAAATTAAAAATATAAAGTATGTATATTAGAAGACCTAAATCAAAACGTTTGCACAGTCTACCGTCTATAATTAAATTCATCTCTGATACGCGCACATTTTCCTCGAGGCGTTAAACGTTTCCCGAAACATGTCGCGATATTGAACTTAAAAAACGGTACCCTGTGAAATTACAGGGCGCTGGAAACGATTGCATCGCACGCACGTGGCGCCGTGCATTCGTTACGCGTTTGCACAATACACAGCAGTTTTTTCCCGTCCGCTATCTGATAGAGATGCTCGTTAAACCGGGCGGTAATGACTCTCGCGTAACTACGGTATAACTGTTTAATCGTGCAACGTTACCAAACTCATTGGTCATTTCAGCAATCATCGCTTATTATATTAAGCAACAATTGAAAATCATATTACAGGTTCTATTCAATTCAACATTGCACTCTACGGATGCGCGTACATCGATATTTTCCTCCTTTTACTCTCAACAGATCGAACTGGACGTAACGTTGAGCAAAGTCAAATTATATTATGATCTAGTTACCAGATTCAGCTTGCCCATCTTTTCCAGCACAGTGTCCATCTTGACTGTTGACGATCGAGCTCTCTTTGCAAACGAATATCTTGTCAATCACGTCTGTCTACCAGGCCTCCTCGAATATTATCCCCCGGCTGGATCAAGATTCTCCCACAATCACTGGCGAGTTACATGTGCAGTATCATATCTTGCGTCGCGGAAAACAATAACCGACGAAAATGTTTGTCGAACGTCTCTGCGACCTACTGTTCGCACGTAATCTTCCACAAACTGTCCACGAAGGATTTCACCAATCGAATCAATTAATCTTCTTCATGTAGACTCTGCTCTGGAATCGACCCTGTCATCGAGTAGCTCTTGTCCAAGGAAACTCAGTCATCTTCTATCATTTCTATATTATCAATATAAATTTGTATACTTCTACATCTTTCACGTAGAATATCCGTCACTCGAACCTCTTTCTTCCAATAATTGTTTCAACAATATCTGCTCGACCAATAATCTTTCTTGTTTTCTCTGGAAGCTAATCAGGAGTTTCCTTATTTCCAATCCTGCCGATATACCTCGACTTTCTTCGAGTCACATTGTTTCCAGTCAAAGCGCGTTCGAACTTCATTTATTCTCGTTTCGATAAAAGAATTTCGTCCTCATCTCAGATCCGTTCGATAAGGTTGAAGGACCGATAAAAGACGCGAAGGACGAATCTTCCAGTCAGTTGGATCGCGAGGTCTCGTATCGATCGTGGAACGCGAGAGGATCGCGGCTGCGGAACCTTCTTGCTCGCGATTGTAGGTTGAACTGCCAGGTGAAAACACAACACCTCTCAACCTGCACAGGTGCACACAGAGGCCTCTCAGCGGGCCCCTGGAAGGAAGGGGGGCCTACTTGTACTCGGGGGGGACTGTTCAACACGGATACCTTAATCTTCCCGTGTCCATCCGACAAGCATCGTTATCCGTTTAATATTAGCGGAAGCAAACGAGTTTTGGATGTTTATTTATTCAAATTAGGAGTTAGATCCGTCCTCGGCAAATAAGAAAGAGGAACAGTATCGTGCACGAGAGGTAAATCAAACATATATACTTCTACCTGAAGTTTCAAGCCTTCGTGGTGGTCCTTTTCGAAGCAACACGTTTTGATTTAAGTTGAATGTTGTGTAGCGTTATCGTATTATGGAGTACAGCGTTAAGATGATAACATCGCTTCTAATCAGGATGAATAAATTGAACGTGAGTGTTTCTAAAAATAGTGATAGTAAAATGTCTTGCTGTTAGTATGATGGTTCACGGATGATCACTTGTCTATCGCTGTAAAACAGAGATTGTCAAGGTTGTCGCAAAGTTAACACAGTTATAATTCTGTTTTGTGTGGCAGTAAAGGCACCGAGTGCCATGTAAAAATAGCAACGGTCGGAATCAAGAGAAAGTCGTCGTTTTTAATTAATGACGGATAATGAAAAGTATTAAATACATGTTACCGTGACGAATGGTTTATAATTATCCAAGAACACTCGTCAGCGCGGCAAATGTATCTTTATTGCAGTTTGTACAGCGTGAAAGGTAAATCTTCCTGCGAAACGTCGTCTATTTTCCATGGTTGCGAGTACCGGAATGCTAAGCCAAATAGTAGAACTCTGGACAGAAGTTTATTAAATCCTGTAGAATATACGTTTCTAATTGAATAAAGAAAATTGGACTAAAACTCGAGTTCAACGATCAGATTGCTCCAGCTCCTCTTCCACGTTTCCCACATACAGATTAAATTTTCATTTCTTTTTCTTTCCACTTACTCTGACGATCCTTTTTGTATTCAGCGTGATCGTACTACGTATCATTATAATTTTTTGTCTAGACTTGAAACGACTCGAGAAACTAGGTAGTCGAGGCTAATAATTTTTATTTCTAGCAAATTAAAATTCACGGAGTTGAGTCAACAGTGGGTTAAAGTCAATGCAAAGAAAGCAAACAGTGGGATCTTTGAGATAAGTCGGCTGGGATGGACGCTCGCGACCCAAATTATGCGAGTCGGCCTTTTCGAGTTTTTGCCGCGCAAAGACTGAATATTTATACAAAGTCGATGCAGGCGAATATGTAATTTGCCAATGCTGGAAACATAAACGAGAAATGCAGCCGGCTGTAAGGCGCGGTAAAGCATTTTATGAGCCATTAAACATATCCGCCTAAATATTAACCGTGCATTAAACCAACGTTCACACGTAACCGAATGGGGAATAGAGATCGCGTGGTACGTTCAAGGTAAAATATCGTCGGCGTAACTGTTAATTCTTTCCCTTTCGTGCATCAACATGCGCGCAATTTCGACGATAAATCCATCTGGTCGCGAGGCGAAATCAGGCCACTCGGTCCCGCGCCGAAAATCCACGCGAGAAGAAAGGCGCACACGAGAAGAATTTATAATTTTATAAATGGGACTCCTTCCCAGAAACAAAAGGCGAAAGGAGTATGAAGACGGTGCAAAGTTGACGGAGTATGTCTTCTGAAAATTTATGGCGAGGATGTCAGAATACTGTTACGACTCTGGGAACAAAAACAAACACTGATGGCACGTAACATTTTCCAGGCATTATTTTTCACGTGTACTCAAAAACGTACAGTACAGCCGCACGTCGAATTACGAATTTAAAAGCGACGAAAAATGCAGACGACGGATAAAACAATCTAGTTGCAACATTTTTTGCGTTATTTGTCATGTAATATTCCGGAGCGATACTAACGAATGCACTTCCGTCAACCGTATTCAAGGAGACACGCAACAGTTAACTGGACAATAGTATGTCGAGTCGCGACCATAGTCGCTGCCATTCAATACAGCCACCGACAGATTGTACAACAACTCTACGAACTTTCCAATTATTCTTCAAAGAGTCGAGTCAGGTTCCTATTAGTCGAGTCGCCGAAGTTATTGTCTCCATAACGCATTCAGTCTTCCCGCGATAAGAGTATTGTCGTACCGTCGTTAGTGCAACTTGTTTTCAACTTTTCTATATCGCACTTTTGTTTAACGGAACGATAAAAATAGGTCGAAGCAAGCAGGGAAGCGGAAGTTTCGAAAGCGGTACTCTCGATTCCAAAACGGAGAACAAGCGCGCCGAATAGGGAGAAATGCAGCAAAGCGACGCCGTGCGAAAAACGCAAAAAGCAACGACTATTGGCGGGTTTCGTTGCGGACAGAACCAGCGCGAAAAAATTCCGTGCATTTTCCCTTAGAATCCTGACTTCTCTTCCGCGGGCTTTTCGTAGATGCGTTTAAGGAGCGATTGCGTGCGCGAGTTGCACTTAAACGGGCACCAGGCGGACAGGAATAAAAACCAGCCAAGACCAGTCAACGACCACAGAATGCGTTCGCGCGAGCACGTGCACGCGTGCCACGTGCCCTCGAATCGCGCAAATCTGGCTTGTCGAACTCGTTTGCCTCGAAATTTAAGAGTAAAATCTCCTACGGATCTTTCGAAGACCCAAATTCCAGACTAGCGATGAAAAATCGATGTTTGCGGACTTCCTGGAGGACGTCTGCATCGGGAAACAGGATTGCACGTTTCCATAGTCGAATTAGGAAACCGTGAGCATCGATGGAAAGGAATCGTCCTTGTTTGCCCGACGTCGAGCCTTGCAATGGAATGCGTTCTCTTGTCTCTTCTCGCCGCTGGACGACTGGTTCTTCAACGGCAAAAACGAGACGCACGAGCGTCAGAATATTTTTCTCCCCACTCTGCGGGGGTGGAGGGGGATTGTCGTCGTTGTTGTCGAGCTGTATCGTCGGCCTTGAAGACATTCTTCGTTGCGGTGGTCCTCGGATTCCCAGCGATGTTTCAATCGAGGGGAGTCGTGGACCTGTGGGATGCTGGACTCGCGGAATCCACTTAAAATCCACATAAAAGGGGTAAACTTGACCCCTACTGTGTTTAGTTAACGTTCATTCAAGGCAGACCACCCTTAATTAACATTCATACCATCGTAATTAGTGAAGTAACGTTTTATAAATGTCGTACCAACGACACAGAAAAATTCACAGAACCGAGGTTCGCGACCAGGTTTGAGAGGAATGCCTTGAATGGACCCTTCGTGTCCTTCGAACGCGATGACCTGCGCAAGCGAACCGGTACTTTCGTATACGGTTTTTAACGGCCGCCATTTAGAAACCGTTCGAAACGGTTCGCTTCTTCAACTTTGTTCTTGCGTGTACGCCTGCTTCGCTTCGCTTTTTTACAGACCAACGATTTTTTAGAAGGAAAAGCTACTTTTCCCAAACAACTGCAGTTGGATTTACCGAAGTGCAACCGCAATCGACCTGTATAACATTTTCTCGTATTATTCGACATAGCTCAGCACGAGGGGGATATGTACAGCCGCGTCGTTCGGTGAAGTAACAAACGACTTCGCCGTCGTGGCTGGCTCTGTGCCGGCAATGTATGCCAATGGGTTAATACCACTGTTTGAACGATAATTGTAAAGTATACGAAGTTGTGTAGCTGGTCGTTAGTGGTAGTTGTGTTGGATAGAAGTTGCCATAGGACTGTCGCAACTCGACGTGCGAGGATCGATAAAGCGTTAAACCTGTGGTGCCTAATTCTGTTAACCTTTGGAGCAGTGGTTTTACGTAGCACTTGGAAATTTTCGTAAAGCCAAGAGCAATTTTTCAAGGTGATACAAAGAAGAGACTGAAACGCAGCGTGTGAAGATATCATCAAGAACGTCGACAAACGCATTCCTGGAATGGCAATTGAAATGGCCTCCAGAACCAGCAGGTCCATAAATCTAAATGCACGAAGTATTGTTTGCAGACCGTTCAGGTCTGAGATACAGATGCCTCGGGACACTTTCCCCGCAGATGTTTGGAAATTACACAGTCTGAGAACGGAACGCGTTTATGCAAATGAAATGCAGCCTATTAAAGGCACCACGTCGCGGATGAAATGTTTCGCGACTAGTCGCGTTTAACAGAGTCCATTAAAACAGCTTCGGTCGGTTTACGTGGTCCGTTGACCGCCGCAACGGCGATCGCTCAAGGGCAATTTCTAGTTTTGGAAAAATAACGACCATCATGCGTCAAATAGATTCGCTGCTCGTAAACTCGGTACTGTCGGCCTTGTAACCGACTAGGAGAACGCAATTACTCGCGGAAACACGGGCAGATTGAACGCGGACGAGCGGAAGGTTTCTCCTACTCGGTTTCACCGGTAATGCCGGTAATGTCGTACTAACCCGCACACCTTTACGCGCATTCCTACGATAACATGGCTTAAACGAGTCGGCCCGATCGATTAGCGGCAACGCCATTAAGCCAGTCGATTCGCGTGATCGTGCCTTGTTCTCCCATAGAGGCGAAAGAAGTGCATGCCTGCGGTTACGTTAAGGGGACACTTACACCTAGAAGAATCAATAACTGCTCGTCTTTTTTTCTTCTCTAATAAATATTCCAATGTACGGAATCAAAATTATTACCGATAATATAAAATGGTATGCCTCGTAAGAATCCTTTAGAAAACAGAAAAATTAATTTTCCTGTCTGGAATGTCACCGTAAAGCTGGAGTCGCGCGCGTAGGTATTCAGAGAAATCCCGACGTAAACCTAACCCTTGTCATGCTCGCTAGAAATTATACACGACTTTGAACGTTCCACCGAAGAAATTAGAATTACAGTCGGAATGTCGTTTACGACGTATGATTTAATTAAATTAATGAAGTGAATATCATTAACTCTCCCGGCGTCCCATGAATATTGATACAACGAAATGAAAGTTGCTTGTTCTTGTCGAACGTTTCATTACGAATAATGGAAACGGCGAGCATTTTTTAACGGCGGACGCAAGCGGTCGTATTTCATCGATCTCGTCGGCAGTGGGATCGTTCACGGAAACTTTCTCGTCTTCGGAACGTTGTTACGCCCAGATTGCTCGCCACTAAAAGATTCTTTCGTACATATATTTATTTTACTACCGATTCGATGACGCGAGTGGAAACACTCTCGATTGACTGTATCGCCAGCGATATACGATGTCCACAGGAGCACATTACATTATACCTTTATGAGACTCGAAACAAAATGACTCAACACTACCTAGTTGGAATAATTGCACCTCGATCTCACGGCATTCAACAGAAATCATTTCACACGATAATCGTTCTCTGATTATGTCGATCAACGTCAGTGTTCGCACGCCGCGCCGCGCCGCGCCGCGCCGGATGTCGCGGAAGACACGTATCAAAGCATCGATGTAAACAGAAACATAGAGAAATCGAAAGTGAACGCGAGTACAATGAACCATCGCGATTTGCGTGTAAACGAGGAGAAACCATCAATTTTCCCGGCATTTCCCACATTCGCGAGCAAACTGATGCATAATAAACACGCGTAGTAGTCCGTCTAACTTCGGAGGACAATTGAACGGTGACACGGGACTAGGTGACGCTTGTCGAAATTCCCAGCAGTTATGAGCGCTCAGTTGCGACGTTCCTGGAGACTTCAATGACCGCATCGACGAGTCGTCGTAAAGGGCCTCGTGGTCGTAACGATATTCCCTAGGGTAATTCATTCTACATCAGATTACGAATTAAAAAATCACATATGTTAGGGCTATTACAATGATATACACTAACTGTGCAAGTTATACAAGGTAACGATAAATTGGCTACTAATTTCCCTGCTACATATCAAGATTATTACCATAGCAATTGTCCGTACGAGTCTGTTCTGAGATTAATAACTAAAAAATAGATACAAGGACAATTGA